>NC_062998.1:38923293-39226324 GCF_023078275.1 Leguminivora glycinivorella
ACGATATTGTCCCCGCACAATCAAACAGAGACACAATTTCAAAGTTTACAATCACTTAGAATAATTTCCAAGTAAAAACAAACAGAGAAATAATAGCAGAACAACTTCACTCACCAGTATAACACACGAAAGCCAGAGACACTGTTAGTCTTGTAGATATTTTAAGAATGACGCGCGTCGGCTCGCTCCGACCCTTTTATAGATTCTATCTCCGACTTCCGACTTCCGACATCCGACTTCCGACTTCTGACATTCGACTTCCGACTTCTGACATTCGACTTCCGACTTCTGACATCGGACTTCCGACATTCGACTTCCGACTTCCGACATTCGACATCCGACTTCCGACATTCGACATTCGACTTCCGACATTCGACATTCGACTTCCGACATGATGGCTACTCAAACGTTTGCTTTGTTTACTAAGTCTTATGCCCTATGCATTAGAGTTCACGATTAACACACGGATGTTTGCTTATCAACACGTGCCGAGTACACGTGTTTTAGAGAGAGACAGAGCTATTGATATTGATACCTATGTAGTCCAATAGTGGAGCGATTCGCAAATATTTTTACGTAAATATTATTTTGTGGAACATTCTTATTTATTTTGTAAGTAATTTCGCAATGAAATATTTTATCTGTTACTTAATGTTACATTGAATGATATACTCAGGAAGCATAATAACCAATATTAGTCATTATTATTTCTTTGACTTGTAAATGAAATCCAGACATAATATCGGAACGTTACGCAGCTGACAACTGTCAGTGTCAGTATTCCGTCCATGTGAATGTAGTTTGTTGATAAATATGTTTTTCCAACCTGTTTTGCACCAAATAATAGTGAATTTTATGAGTGAAGACGTGACTAAACATGTGATAAACCATCAAAGATATTATTTGTTAAAATATTCAATGAAATCCCGAAGGAAATATGCACCAAAAAGTTGGTCAAGGAAAAATTGATTCGCCGTAAGTTTTATATGTAATAACGAGTCCATTTCCTCGTCATAGACGCTTGTTCTGTTACAACTCGCCCCCGATTGGATTTCTTTTATAAAATACAAAGTGGTTTGTAAAAAAATCCAATCTCACTTAGCAAAAGAAGCAATAAAATTGAATAAAAGAATAAAAGAAAAATATTTCTAGATCAGTCGGAAATATCCCCCCATTTCTAATCGTGTGGTGTGTATTCCAATACTATGCGACTGCTAGCGACTCAGTTTTGAAATCAGCTCATCAGAATCTCGACAATGAACCATGATAACTCCTTTCTCAGAGTCCACGCACCGCCAGGGATATCAGGTTGTGAATCTGATAGGTCCTACTAACCCGTTCTTGCTAGCTCGTTCCCCGGTCGCGGCGAATATTCATTCCATCCACACTGTTGGACCGGAATAATTATCGTAATAATTTCAACGAGTTCACAATAACTTCCCACGCAATTACGAAGAAACCTTTAGAGCTCTCATTATAAGTCCAGAGCCTTCAATCTCCATTGTCGGAACTCAAACCAATTTCTCTACCTAATCACTCCAGCCACATGTTTTGGCGCATGTCTCATACTTGAATAAAATATACTGACTTAAGATTTGTTTGGATGTGTTTTTTTTTTTTTTTTTTTTATAAAACAAACCTTAAATGACATAAGCATGTACCTCAACTTGGTACCACATCCTTGATCAAATAAAGAAATGATTTGATGATACTAAACTTCACATCTTTGAACACATAGCAAGGAAACAAATATTGAAAAGAGCCTCGTTCTCACTAGACGATTTTGGCCCTTTTATTTATGTCGATTGTCAAATACATCCCATTCAAGATGAGGTGTGTGGATTCAGTGTGGGTCTTATTACCTTGTAGAGTGAGTAGCCACAAAAAACTACCCTTGAAATGGGTCGAATCTAAATGGATTTTAACCTAACCAATAAGAATTTTATGACTAATGTGTTCCCAAAATTCCCCCCCTTGTTTGTTCCCCGCAAATTCCGACCAAACTAGTTTTGACCACTTTCCAGCGCTGTCTGTCTGTATCAATCCACTCATTCCATAAAAGAAACATTCGAGACACACTCTCATATCTTACATCCGTCATATCCAGCCATTCAATCTATCTAACATACATCTATAAGCATTCATTACCTCTAACTTATACACATACACTCGTTCATTCCTCCTCAATTACGCTTTCACTCGATTGTTTACAGAAAGCCAACGCTTTTAAAAGTAATCAAAATAAAGAATAAAAATAGAAATAGAACCTAGATAATAATTTTAAAAGTTTACCTATCCCATTTTACCCCACTCTACCCTGGCTTGAAGACAAAGAAAATTTTATTTTATTTATAAGAAGTCCTACATTCATCATTTATAAAGTAATTTTCTTTAATTCTATTTAAAGTATTTGATTTTATAAAGTATTTGCTAACCACAAACCATTGGACCACATGTGACACCTTGATCATTTATTTATTTATTTAAACTTTATTGCACAACTAAAGAAACATGTACAAATGGCGGACTTAATGCCAAAAGGCATTCTCTACCAGTCAACCATTGGGTTAAACAGAGACATATATGTTGATCATAATCTCATCTGCTACAAAATTGTATGACGATCAAGCATAACAGAACAATGACAGTTTGAGTATTGTCGCCAATAGAACACCTTTTGGCGGAGATATATGTTATCTGTGGTTAAATTATTTTCTCTAATCTATCTCATGTTTACCGCTAAACCGCTTTGTCCGCGAAAAAATGACAGATCTATTTATGTATGGACCATTTCAGCGCTATAACTTAAAGCGTAATAACTTAAAACAAATGTTTTCCATTTAATATTTCAAATGTGGTCCGAAAAATAAACTTTCAGATCAATGTAAAATATGTTTGTGTCACTAAGTGAGTTTTAATTTTTATAACCTATAAATTCGTTAGGAAATCAGGCGAAAACGTGTTATTTTAATTCATTGCAATAAGTCTTAGGTGTACAGTAGACATAGTGAAATCTAGCCTAGTGCAATGGACGTAAATAAACTGGATACTTAACTTTACAGCAAAGGTAAGCTTTTGTTTTTACTCTTCAATCTGTCATGAAACACGAAACTCCTGAACACACCTCGTTTAAAGAGTAAACATCAAAAATATATCTTCGATTAATTTACTTGACCTAGGTCTCCTAACTGTACTTGGAACTTGTAATGTTGTTTCCGTTCCAACCAATAAAATTTCTCAAGCTTATGGATTATGGAAAGCAATATTTGTAGGACCTCAAATGAATGTCATGGCATTTAAAAATAGGCATTGAAACTTGTCCAAACTTTAATTTTGTATTTTTTTTAAAAACTTGACGTCTGATACTTAAATAAAATTATGTAGACTAAAAATCCAGACTTAGCATAAATTTTGTTTGTGTTACAATGAGTTTAAATAGTGTATATATATATAATATATATGTAATAAATAGATTATCATCATTGAAGAACATCAACCAGCTGTCGGCAATGTGCAGGTGGACTGAGGAATTTTCCGGTGTGTCCTTTATGGACTGTACTCCGTCTTAGCACTATCCTCAAGTAAGTACAAAAAATCATAGCCACTAAACAGCTACTTTTTAAACTTAATTAACTCTACTTAGTGAGTAAAACGACTCGGCAGGAAATTTTACATTACTTAGAAACATGGATATGGTTGTTCTTCTTTTTTTTTTCTTAACCATGAATGGCCTAGATAAATATAAACAATCTTAATGATACGTATTTATAAATAAGATTCCTTAAACATACATACACCCTTTTTTAACTAATTTTTTTTCATATATACAATTTCAGGTTTTACCCGAGAGGCCATGCTTCAGGTTGGACCGTCTTCCATATATCTACTGACTTCATATAAATGAAAGGTACTTATGTTTTATTATAATAACACGTTCTAATTATTAAATTTAAAAGTGAACAGCTCATGGCATTAATATTATATTTAGATAATTTAGGCGAAGTATAGCGATGGCAATAAGGGATGAAGTGAAAATTAAACTTAAATGAATTTATCCTAATTTTATTGGCTAAGCAAACTTATTACTAACTCATTTATGTCCTAGCTCGTGTAGATATGCACTGCAAGGCAGGGGTTCTCAAACCTTTTTTATTTTTAATTTCCTTTTTGTAAATTTTGCTGTATGCATTGTTTTTTCTGACACAATATTCCTCATGGGCGTGTCTTAGTTCCAAAAATTAAGCGACGCGCCCCCGTGAATAGATAAATGAAATAATATTGAACCCTATTCAGCAGATCCCAACTCTAAACAATATCCTTTTCTTACTCTATCTATATGAAAATTTCTAATGTCTGACTATTTCCTTTCAGTGTACTAAGAACTCGCTGATCTGCACTACCAGCTTATGTTCAACGTCACTGAACAACAAAGTAATCCGACAAACAGATCGGACCCGGTCATGTTAGGTAAGTTTACATACTTACTGCATACCACATACTACATACTATTTCTGAACCTCAGTAAAATATGGTTTTATAATAGTAATGGTGCTTATTATCTATGCCTACTTAACAGGAATATTACAAGTTTCAATCAATTTTCCTGAAATTATTTGAGCAATTGTGACAATGATCAAGCAGTGGTGGAGTTAGGGTATGGCGAGGTACGACCTCCCAGATGCTGGTAATGCTAATATTTCGTAGGATATGTTTGACATGGTTGTAATGAAGTACAGTATGTTGGCATACTCCTGACTTGTGAAATATTGTATAAAAGCTGTGTACACAATCTACCGAACATAATAATTGTATGGTTTTACACTTACTATTTTAGACTAGCCTACAGCTTATCATGTGAGATAACGAACTCATGTCATATGAAGCTATTGAAAATCTTGTTTATACATACATACTTATTTGTATTACTACAGTAAAAATATATACGTATAGAAAGTTGAAATTCGTACAGTGGATTTAATTTATTGAAATAATTGGCAGACATAGGCTACGGTGACCTCTCACCATCAAGAGGGACGTATGCTTGTTTACTACGGATGTAATATGAAAATATATGATGACTTATAAGCTAATGAACTTAAATTAGTCCTAATATTATTAATACCTATATCTCAACAGACAGAAACCTGTTCTTCTCATGGCTGCACTACAGTGACAATATTTGGTACAAACCGTACAAACAATATGCCAAATTATTGTATGATGTATGAAATCCTGTCAGCCAAATTTTAGATTATAGAGTTACAACTGAAATGCAAACAAACCATCCATCGAAGGATGTACTGTCATAGTATAACATGCGTGTAGCTATTCAGTATTCATAGAAAAATGGCGGGACGCCCCATATAATATTGTACTTCAGCGCGACAATGAATAATCGCGCCCCCATAGCCATTAGACTAGAGCCTATCTTCTTGTATTACTAGGTCTTAAATCTAGGGCTTAGGTATCCTAGATTATTTTAGGAAAATAACCTTACATCTAGACTGTAGTTATCCTGCCTATGAATGAAATTCTGTATAACAAGCCTGCTAGGAATATGTATATCATCAGAGTGTTCATAGACTATATAAGACAGCATCGAAGCTATCCGATCTCCGGTGTGAAGCGCAAACGTGATGTGAGATTTCAAAATAGCCCTGAAGATGGCAGAGCCTGTTATGAAAATGTACTAGACATATAGAGAACTATTTGTTTTAACATGAAATTCTATTGCTATTGTACATAGTTCACACACTTATGTTTCCAATTCCGGTCACTAGGTGACAAACTCTTTTAAAGTACTACAGCTCCGCGCTTCCTATTATTTTAGATACATGAGTATTTTCTATATAAGTACCTAGTATTTCCAGTACTAGCCCTGCCCATCCCACAGCTATAAAAACGTACATTAAGACACAGAGTAAATAATAGTACTACGCACAGGCGCAAGGGAACGTCAAGATGTGCCAATGCCAACAATTGCTACGTAGCAATGCAACCCGAATCGCCTATTGGGGACGATGTTTAACCACTACGACTATGAACTAATTTCCTAGAAATATTTTTTTTGTCTTAGTTTACTACGCTACTTTACTTTTATTACTATGTTTTTTTTTTAGATACCAGTGGAAGGAGATGAACATACAATTGACTCCGCATCGATGCATGACTTCGCCCGGAACGCGGCAAGAACCAACAATGGAAGAAAAACTACAGACGTGTTTATTAACAATAAAGTTATTTTTGTTTTTATGAAATAGCGATTGAATAAAAATATTAGGTATATGAGTTTTATTTAGAGATGAAATAAGTCAGGAAATACAGCACACCCACTCGTTTTCACAACAACAAATGTAGCCTGGTAAGGCTAATAAAATAAGGTTATTAAAATTCTGGTTGCTCGGCACCAAAAGTAACCTTGCAACGGCTACTTCCTATTATTTATTTGTAAACCTTGGTATCCAAGATGTGTTCTATAGAGCACATCTTAGATCCCTTGGTCACGGAACCAAATGTAACTAAACCTCCGCTCACCTTACTTATTTACTTACTTACTTGACTAATCAACAGTATAGTTAACCCCCCTTTAAATATACCCCTTAAATTTGGCCTTGTGATCGTCTAGCGTGAATAAGTAGAACCCTTCGATGTGAACCGCGATAACCTAGATCCTTTAATGAGTATCAGCTGTATTTTTGACTAATTCTTAAAATTTTATTTATTTATATTTTAAAGAAGAATAAAGGTTATTGTAGCATAATAATATAGTGTTATAGAAGAGTATTTTATTAGATTTAGGCCTAGAAAGTTATAAGTGAGAAAATTAATGACGTGATGAAGGAATTTTAGAATAAAAGTTAGTGAGTGAAACATACATGCAATAAATATTAAAAAATATTTTGGTAATCATCGGCTACGCCTTATTAGTGGATTCGAGTTGCAGGACTGCCTTGCGTTGCCGTCTGAATCCCCTAACCTGATCAAACCACTTTATCAGGCATCCTAAGCAAGTAAGCCTGAAGGGCTATCTATCTACGAACTAACCCCCTTTTTGTTTTGTTTTGTTTCTTTTCCCTAGCTAATCCCCCCTTTTCCCCAATACTGCTAATAGACCATAACTTCTCGATCCTTCTAATGTATCATCAAGGCTCCGAGTAGTTGCTACCACTGAGAACGAAGTAAATAAGTCTAGTAACTCCTTGAAGCTTTTGACTTGTCATCAGTGGACGGCGCTCGCATGCCACTGGGCCCTATAACAAATCTATGCTTTTTATTCCAAAGTATAGTTTGTTTCCCTAACCAACTTGATAGAATTTACCTTTAAAACCAGTTAGCAACACTAAGTGTCCCGCAGCCACACCGAAAGATCAGAAATTGCTACCACAATTATTAATTTCACTCAGATAAATTAAGTAATAAGAGATTTTATAAATTACCAGTTCTACCACATATTTTAAGATAGTAAACACCACATTTAAAGTCCATTTAACCATATAAATAGTAGTAGTTAAATTATTTCTCCACAAATACACGTTGACCAATTATATTCCAAGACCAATCATAATAGAACTCTACTTTTATAGAAATAGTGTGTGACTCTACCCTATTCCTATCATTTTCCCTATTCTAGCATATCTGAAACACAGACCCTCACTTACCATAGATCTTGTGTTCAGAATATGTACAAGTGTATCCCTACTAGAACTGTACAGTTCAGCCAGCGAAGCTGAGATAGGCAACCTATAGGCTTATGTTCTGATCCCCCCCTCTGCTCTTGCCCGCGGGCTAGGGTAGCAGAGAGTAGATCGCCCTATCCGTGTATATATCCAGTATTCCAGGACACACCAGTACCAGCCACATGGGAGACCCAGCCGTGATCAACTTTACTTAGATGTGGATCGATCACAACCGAAATCCCCAACAACCAACGCCAGCATGGACTAGAGCACCGAGTAAATAAATATATATATATATATAGGACCCCAGCCTCAAATACTGCCGACTTCAGTGAGCAAGGATTACTCCTAATGTCTTTCGTCAATCGTGAAAGTCCTCACTTCCATCTAACAGTTGGACTCTTTGAGACCGGTGAGAAAATACGCTTTTGTAAGTATAGAAAAGCGTCCAAGCCCTCCACTTGGAACAAAAAGACCCCTAAACGCCTCTTATTTGACACCGTAAGGAAGAAGCGCCTAGCCGGACAACAGTCTGTCACAAACAATGATCTGGCTTATAACTTTCACAAAATAACCCCATAGAAAATTACTAAATTCAATTTTACTGACCAACTAAACAAACGAGTGAAGTTTCCTTTACGTGCTATAATCTAAGCTTAGTTTTGCAAGAATTACTCCCTACAAAACCAAACACAGACTTATCTCCAAGCACCAGCCATACATCGACCCAGTCTTTGTATTGCTTGACGGCACTCATGAAACAAAGCACAGAAAACTTCACTATACACATCAATTTAAATGTAACACTACACTATAAATAGAACACTAAAATAACCCCACAACTGACAGTAAAGCAATTCCACTACAGGTCTAAGTTCAACTGTACGACGATATTGTCCCCGCACAATCAAACAGAGACACAATTTCAAAGTTTACAATCACTTAGAATAATTTCCAAGTAAAAACAAACAGAGAAATAATAGCAGAACAACTTCACTCACCAGTATAACACACGAAAGCCAGAGACACTGTTAGTCTTGTAGATATTTTAAGAATGACGCGCGTCGGCTCGCTCCGACCCTTTTATAGATTCTATCTCCGACTTCCGACTTCCGACATCCGACTTCCGACTTCTGACATTCGACTTCCGACTTCTGACATTCGACTTCCGACTTCTGACATCGGACTTCCGACATTCGACTTCCGACTTCCGACATTCGACATCCGACTTCCGACATTCGACATTCGACTTCCGACATTCGACATTCGACTTCCGACATGATGGCTACTCAAACGTTTGCTTTGTTTACTAAGTCTTATGCCCTATGCATTAGAGTTCACGATTAACACACGGATGTTTGCTTATCAACACGTGCCGAGTACACGTGTTTTAGAGAGAGACAGAGCTATTGATATTGATACCTATGTAGTCCAATAGTGGAGCGATTCGCAAATATTTTTACGTAAATATTATTTTGTGGAACATTCTTATTTATTTTGTAAGTAATTTCGCAATGAAATATTTTATCTGTTACTTAATGTTACATTGAATGATATACTCAGGAAGCATAATAACCAATATTAGTCATTATTATTTCTTTGACTTGTAAATGAAATCCATACATAATATCGGAACGTTACGCAGCTGACAACTGTCAGTGTCAGTATTCCGTCCATGTGAATGTAGTTTGTTGATAAATATGTTTTTCCAACCTGTTTTGCACCAAATAATAGTGAATTTTATGAGTGAAGACGTGACTAAACATGTGATAAACCATCAAAGATATTATTTGTTAAAATATTCAATGAAATCCCGAAGGAAATATGCACCAAAAAGTTGGTCAAGGAAAAATTGATTCGCCGTAAGTTTTATATGTAATAACGAGTCCATTTCCTCGTCATAGACGCTTGTTCTGTTACACAGTACACACTTCCGGCCTAGATTCGCTAAATAACGCACTTACAGATAATTTGAATCCACGAAGAAAAGCATAATCATTAATCACATCACACTCAACATGTACAGGGCTGTATTTATGTATGTACCTAATTACCTATGCATTTTCGATGTTGCTCTTTCTTAGAAATAATAGTCCCCAGTTAGTTTTAGAGACGAGATTCACACTATAGAGACAGACATGTCGTGTCTCGACTGTCTCGTGTCGCGGCGTGTTGTGTGCATAACTGTGCACACCGGCGCTCCTCCGGTGTCGTTTGCATCTTGCTGCATTTGTATAATAACGGTATACCTCGCCCTTTTCAGAATACAATTAATTTACAATCGCTTAACTGCGGCTAACATAGAGTGCACCCCTCCCACTTCCTACTCCCCCTCTCCAAAATTAATGACGAAACTGATAGGAATACTACACGCATCGTTTAGGTAATAATTAATTGGACTGTTAAGATTCGCAAGCATTTTGACGGCAATTGATTTGCGGTATTGTCATCAGTCGATGCAAAAATTGCGTTCCGCTTCCCAAATTTCCAAATAGACATGATCGAGTAATTTAAATAGTTATGCAAACAAAAGGGAGAAACTGTTCCAGTGAGAGCTTCGCCATCCGGTCTAAATATAAGCGGACGGAGACAGCTGGCAGGGCGGCGGGCGGCGGCCGTCGACCCCAGCAACCCAGACCTTGCAGCCCATCAGCGCCGGCCACCGTACTGCCGGCTTCCTGAAGGACTGACTGCCCTAGCGAAACGAAATACCTACCCTATCCGATTTTCAAATCAAGTACTCACAAATAACATCTCGATAAATATGCCCTAGCATATGACATTTTTGCATCACATCCCAACAATGCAATGTGCGAAAATAAATAAGCATCAACGGAGCCTACTTACTGATTGCTGACTAACAGTATAAACGAATAAGGAATGCATTCCTTTGCCAGCTTCTATCGATGACTGCGCCGCGAGCCCGCTCGATTACGCTCACATGACATTACAAAATCTGTTTGCAGGTCAATAGCACCGTTAGTTGAAGGTCTGGGCCGCTGCTCACCCACCTCCCATTCTCTTCTCTGACACCCACCCTCTCGCCGGATACTATTTCTGACACCCACGCTCATCCACTTACCTTTGAGCTCCGGATTAATCGCTAAGGAAGTGTCTCGCTCGCTAGTGTCGAAACAATTATAAATAAAACTATGTTTTACCTCTATTTAAATTTATACTACATATAGGAACGAAGATATTTAAAAAAATTGCATTTGAAATTGTATATTACGTACCTAATATAACTTTAAATTATTGTTATCGACGCAGTAAACAGAATACAAAGGGCATAACAAATTATATAATTAAATTTGATCCGAGATACCAACACCGAGTTAACGTTGATGAAAGTCGAGTAAGCTTTTGGCATCATCCATATATTACGTCACAGTGTAAGGGGGGGGGGGGTCATACTAAATGTGACAATCCCTGTTAAAGGGATACAAAAAAGCGTGACATAGGGGGGGGAGGGGTCCAAAAACCTGAAATTTGGTGTGACGTAATATGTGGATGATCCCTTTATGTCGAGTATGGCCCAGGGTAGCACTGCATTGCGTATATCTGTGGTAAATTAAATATATACTTATTTCGAACCTTTTAAGCCTTTTACGGGTACGAAATTGCATTTATGTTTTCGGGAAATTGATAGACTGTTGAATGTAATTAGCAAAAAACAGACAGGCTTTTGCGCAATATCTGTTAGTGGAAAAGAGAAATTGTGATTTTACGAATTGCAACGCCAGGTGGTGCAGTGGCATTCAAGCGCCGATCAATATCCTCCGCCCCCGCCGCCCTGCGGCGCGCGGCGCGCCCCGCGCCGCCGGCCGCCCGGCGCGAGCGTGCACCACCAGCGCCACCGCCGCCGCCCGCCTCGACTAACTCACGACCTATTCGTACCAAAAAACAATCAGCTATTCATTATCTTCCTTATCAACTATCAATACTGTTAAGCAAACATCAATTAACAAATTAAAGTATGTAGGTATATGTAGTGCGTTTGTTGCAAAGCCCATCAGGCGATCGTGTTCAATCGTTTAGTCAAGAGGAGTACCTAATAGATAGTTTCGCCTTAGTCGTTAGAGTAACATGGGACATATGGTTTATTGATACATAGAAGTAACAAGCATAAGCATAGTCACATACCTATGAAGATACAGGGTAATGACAAGGTGCCAAGGATTACACTCTTAATTACTACACTAACCTTTAATACATGGTTTCAATATACTTTTACGAGTAAGTGTATTATTTTTACGTGGCCTGAATATGTTAGCGAGTTCAAACGAAATTGGGCTCGTTCCCAGTCCAATCAAAATAATAGTAAGTCGATTACAAAATAATTCTGCGAATTTAAAATCACCTTTTCAATTTACTTTATCGCCATTTTATATTTTATTCCGTTGATCCAATCGATTTCCCGGGCGTGCATTTCACCATGAGGAGAGCGATTCGAGGGCGATAGTGAAAAATGGGCCCATTATTAGGAGCATGATATATAAATCTTTAACTTAATAACACGGACCACGAGCAAATTTTTGTTTCTCGTCGATAAGTTTAATTCTTATTCGGTTTACTAATTCTGATATTCATTTAAATAAGAATAACTGCAATCAAATATTTAATATAAGAATAACTGCAATCTAATTAAAACCCTAAATAAAATATATGTTTAGTGTAGTCAACACTTAAGAAACACAAATAAAAATATTTGGTAAAAATTATTTGATTTGTTCCCAAGGTTGCGAACTGCAATCTTATTTAACAAAGACTAAATTTGAACTTACCTCCTTATATATATATATATATATTTTAATGACATTTAGGTATGAAAATGATTGTAAACCATTACTCGTCCCATGGGGAATACGTCCAGGTCGTCCCCCTATTAAGTCTTTCACCGACTCCGTAGCCAGTTTGGCTCACCTCTTTGGTGACCCACGTCGCCACGTCATATCAACGTCATTATATGTTGTCCAGTCACGGAAGTATAACTAAGTCCAGTCCCTCTTTACCGAGTTTAGACTGCAAAGTTTTTTTTTCAGACCCAATCGAACTTTTTCGTCTTATTTTGCGCCTAATGCTTTTTTTATTTTTATTCAGCAAATACGAGTAATTATAATAGTTTCAAATAGGGTAGGGTGATCTTTATTTTATTCTTAATTAGAATCCGTTCACAGAAAGGTATAATGTAGAAACATTTGTCGCACAATTAAATAATTAGGTACAGAAAAGTAAGCCAGCGTGCAATCGGTGTGGATTCTCCGATAACCGCTAATAAAAGTAATAAACGACTTCCTGGTCTTGAGTAAACCTTGCTCAGCACGCTACGCAGAGGCGCCATGCTTAGTTTTAGAATATTTAGATTATTGGGTGAACTCCAGTAAATTAACGAGCTCAGGGAAATATCAATGGTGGAGTTGTTCGGCACAATGCCACAGGCCGTTATTAGTTTTATTTTAGTTAAATTTAATAGGTAAGTATAAGTTTAATTTTTAAATTACAAGATGTATGAGAACTGTTAAGAGGATACGGTAGCGAAAATGCTAAAATGAAAAGGAGCCCCCCTTTCAACTTGGGAATTTTACCCAGTCAAAAGATATTTCAAAAAAATCTTTAAAATCGAGGTTCCGCTCTCGACTCTTTCCTCCTTCAAAACTCAATCAATCGGAACGAAATTTGAGAATCTGAATAACAATGAAATAATCTATATCGGACCGTTTAGCTTTTTTGGTTAATTGTTACCAATCCTGAGTATGACACCTTTTTTGCGCCACAATGACAAAAGCCGTTTTTGGAATTTTTTGATTGGCTCTAGAATCTTTAAAAAGCAGAATATCAAATAAAATAAAAACGTTCCGACACAGATAAAAATAATGACAATCTGTGTTGAAAAAATCATTGCTCTATCTTCAAAAACCAGGGAGGAAATAGTCGAGAGCGTTTGTATGGAGAATTGACCCCTACCGTATCGTCTTAAGACAGCGAAGTCCATTCCTAACCAAGAAGCTTTGCGACTGTTTTAGTTGTTTTGCAGACACGAAAAAGTCTGTAGTCGTCACTACAAATCATAAGCTCTACAGCGCTCCCAGCTATAACAGACTCGTTACGCTCGCACTCGCTCTTTCGAAGAATTCATTTTAATTAAGACCCCACTCTCCCCTAAGTTATGAAATTCCTGGTTATTCAGCCGTTTAACGACGTACGTGAGACCATTCGGTATACGCATAAGTGGGGCTATACATTATTTTCTGTGTGAAGTATTCGTTGTTTTCAAACAAATCATGGAAAATGACAAATCTTAACAAAAAGTACATAAGTTTAGTTGTCATAAAATTGTTAAAATAGTTTATACCTAGTCATAACACACACTGGGCTATATTTTATTATTTACAGGACGAGTTGTTAGACTTGTAAGTATGAGTCCGTTCCGTGCAATTTGAGAGGGCAGAGAATTTGGTGATATGTGTTATGATAATAAATTTATATTGTTATTAAACACATCCAAAATGTTTATTAATTATGCCGATTATTATTTGTTTATCGTATGTAATTAGGTAGGGGTCTTCTAGAATAGTCCCTAACGCTTGCCAGTTGTTTCACTTACTTATCATGTCGATTATATATTGTACAATTTTGTAATTAATAGTGTTTATTATAAACAGTCGTTTTACATATATATGTCGCAGGGAAATGGCCATAACAGAGGTTTGATCAAATATCTTAGGGATATGATCAAATCACGCAGGATGTCAAAATGACGAATCCATTTCATCATTTCTCTAGAAAATTTCAGTCATTTGACTAAATCCCTGATTCTGTTTAGTGAAATCACAAAATCGGTCAATAGACACGCCACTTTTTGTCATTTCACTAGATTTGTTTAGGGATTTGATAAAATCACTGAACCACGACAGTAAGTTGACGAAACGTACTCAAAAAGTGGACTAGTTTTAACATTTCGCTAAACAAATTCAGGGAAATGATAAAGTCTCAACTGGTATATGGTGATTTGATCAAATCTCTGGACTGGTTTCGTGAATTGACGAAGGCAAGAATCTAATATATCCAATTTGATTTATTAACTTCTTGCCTTTGTCACTTGATTTGATTAAATCTCTAACTAGATTAGCGAATTGGTAAAATAAAATGTCAAAATAGGTATTAAACTTCTTTTTAAAACCAGCTATTTTAATCATATACTGGGTGGTTGTAAACTGAAACATAATTATATGTATGTCTATCAAAGAATATAATACATGTCTATCCCATCATGGAAACCATAGGGTATTCCGGACCTTTGGGAGGCATGCGCGGAACTGAAGCCAACATGTAGAGGCCCTTTTGGCACTTTAATGAAATGTAAGGGGTACAACGAGCAGATGATGCCCTTGTCCGTGTCATGGGACAAACGCAGAGGCAGCACCCGCCAGGGTGTAAGGACTATTTGAGAGTTAATGGAATCTAAATCTAACAGAACTCCCCAGGAGCACGTGGGTACGTGAGGTCGCTGTTCCCCAACAGCTCGCCACAAACTGCCCCGGCATTGACTGACTGCACTGGTAAAATTAGTGGGCGATTTCTGTACAGAACTTATTTTACCCTGCTATCTGATCCATGAAGACATTTTAAGTAATTTAATCCGTTTAAAGAGTTTTTTTTTCTATAAATACGAAAAAAATTACAATAAATGAAGAAACAAAGCTAAAAGCGTTTCATTTTTAATTATTTTCTTATTTAATAGAACATTTTGACTTTTCACTGAACTTGTTTAGCGAAATGATAAAACTAGTTGACTTTATAAGCTCGTTTGTCAACTTACTGTCGTGGTTCAGGGATTTTATCAAATCCCTAAACAAACTAGTAAAATGACAAAACGTGGCGTGTCTGTTGGCCGATTTCGTGATTTCACTAAACAGACTCAAGGATTTAGTCAAATGACTGAAATTTTCTAGAGAAATGATAAAATGGATTAGCCATTTTGACATCCTGCGTGATTTGATCATATCCCTTAGAGATTTGATCAAATCTCTGTTTTGGCCGTTTCCCTGCGACATATATATATGGAGAATGACCAAAATGTGGTTTAAGACACGTTTTATGACGTTATATTTGACAAATAGAGCAAACAACTTTGTACAACTTGGCTGGTATTCGACTCAATTCTGCCAAAACGTCAGAGAGGACGCTACTGTCTAAAAGAACAGAATCGAAAAACAGATGATGAACAGAGATTGGAGGCTGTCAATCGATCTGCAGGGGAAATGGTTGAGGAGTGCTGGTGTTGTTGGAGATTCATCTGTTTAATCCGGCGGTTTGCTCGAAATAATAGGCGGAATGTATTATTTGATGTGATTTAATGTGTATTCGGTTTTGTGCAGTAAATTCGATGATATGGACATGGTATTTCATTGAAAGCTCTCATGCATAAACAACTACGGAAGGTCCTGACAACGGTTATATTATATTATATATGTCGGAGAATGACCAAAATGTGGTTTAAGATACGTTTTATGACGCTATATTTGACAAATAGAGCAAACAAGGGTTTTATAACTTTGTACAACCTGGCTGGTATTCGACTGAGTTCTGCCAAAACGTCACAGAGGACGCTACTGTCTAAAAGAATAGAATCGAAAAACAGATGATGAACAGATGATTGGAGGCTGCCAATCGAGCTGCAGGAAGAATGGTTGAAGAGTGCTGGCGTTGTTGGAGATTCTTCGGTCTAATCCGGCAGTTTGCTCGAAATATTAGGCGGAATGTATTACTGTGATGTAATTTAATGTGTTATCGGTTTTGTGCAGTAAATTCTGTGAAATGGACATGGTATTTCATTGAAAAGCTCTCATAAACAACTACAACGGGTCCTGACAACGGTTCTGGTATGATACGCCCACGATCCGACATCAGAAGCTGGGCCGAACAACTGGAATTCGCTACGGAATTCTTCCTAGTAGCCAGGATTTGGCAAATACCTAACGATGGTTTGAAAGCGGAAAGAAAGCTGGTATTCCTAAAGTCAAGTCAAGAGTTTTTATGCTGAAGATAATGAAGAAATCCCATGATGATGCTGGTGAAAAATACGGAAACGTTATGATGAAAATACCCACTTGACATCTGACAGTTGACGTGAAAATTTTATGAATCGTGATTTATTGTGATTGTAATTAATTTCTGTTGTGCTAATTTATTTGATGTTATATACCTAATGTCAATATTTTTGTATTGTAAAATCTGTATCTAGAGAACGTAAAAAAATCTTATACCGCACCTTGAACTTATGAAGTTTCTGAGAGACGGGAGTAGGGAGCTCTCCGAGTTTGTTTACAGTAAGATGTAACGAGGTAAACTGCTTCACTGCTACTGGAATCTACGGCCAGCCTGCCTGTGTAAGTTGCTTTTATTCTGATCTGTACTGACAAAGTATACTCAAGGCTAGCACTATGGGTTTTGAGTAGTAAAATTTGAGCAAAGATTTTAAGTTTAAATTGGAACAATGATTAATAATTTAAATTAATTGATTAATTTTGGATTAGACTGACACTTAAAGTACCATTTATAGGTTCCTGTCTCTTTGCATGATAACAAAAGCGTTAAGTTTACACCCCTTTCAAAATAACAGTAATGTCACTATTATTGTTGTCAATAAGGTTGTTTAGTTATTTGTGAGGTTCATTACATGAGCTAGCGGTTGCCACCTGAACCTCAGTTGTCCAGAGGGCGTTTGATGGCTGGGTGCTAGAGGGCACAGCCATATTCGTAACTGCAACTCATGGGGTTTCAGGCCAGGCAAGGAGGTGGTTAGCTATGTGATGGAACCAAAGCTTGTTTTCTGTTGTAAAGCCAATGTGGCTCTGTTATTTGGAAGTTCGTGTCGACTTTGTGCAGGCGTTGATTTACGCATGTTGAAATAAAGTTCCTAAAAAAAAACAATGAGAATTTTCTTCTGGTCAGGGAAGCCGCGCGATGAGCTTTGATACCTCAGATTGTTGTATTTTGTCCACAGATGTACGTTGCAGTGACGTACACGATGTTGGAGAAAAGGATGGTGTGTGGGAGAAGTACCTAGAAGTTACCTTTTAGCGTTTTTGGAAGAAACTGATCTACTGGTTTCTGCAAGCGAAAACTACAAGGATCCTTCTTCTGGGAGATTAGGTTCGCAAGGGTGCGAACATTGTCAGATTGGCCGTGTCGGAGAATGACCAAAATGTGGTTAAGATACGTTTTATGACGCTACATTTGACAAATAGAGCAAACAAGGGTTTTACAACTTTGTACAACCTGGCTGGTATTCGACTGAGTTCTGCCAAAACGTCACAGAGGACGCTACTGTCTAAAAGAATAGAATCGAAAAACAGATGATGAACAGATGATTGGAGGCTGCCAATCGAGCTGCAGGAAGAATGGTTGAAGAGTGCTGGCGTTGTTGGAGATTCTTCGGTCTAATCCGGCAGTTTGCTCGAAATATTAGGCGGAATGTATTACTGTGATGTAATTTAATGTGTTATCGGTTTTGTGCAGTAAATTCTGTGAAATGGACATGGTATTTCATTGAAAAGCTCTCATAAACAACTACAACGGGTCCTGACAACGGTTCTGGTATGATACGCCCACGATCCGACATATATATACATATATGTCGTACCATAAGGGTTCCTGTTGTTCCTTTTTGGTACGGAACCCTAAAATTAAGCATTCATTCATACTATAGTGACTATAGCAAAACCCAGACATTGCTAAGAAATGTTACCAAACTACATACTTAATTCACGTATCTTAGGATCCTATTACCTTTTCTTAATATCAAAGTTTCAAAAACAGATAAGTAGTTGGATTTATATGAGCCATAATTTTTGTGTTGTTGTGAAATATCGTGACTAAATTGCGAGTAAAGACGGACAACTCAGTGGATTCGCAGGTGTTCGTTGGACAGTATTATGCAATATCTAGACCTGAAAAGAAAAGGTTATGTACCCCATCTTTACTTTTTTTTTCATAAAATGCTTTCTTTGCCATGGCTATTCGTGCAGTGATGTCTTGAGTACATCTGGAGTTTGATTAATGTGATTATGCTACCCAGGTATTTAAATTTACGAACTTGTTCTACAGTGATATTGTTAATTACTATTGATTCATAATTTAAACGAAACTTTTTTGACGTGACTAGTATTTTGGTTTTACCAGCGTTTATTTCCAATCCAAAGTTATTTAGCTGAATGAACTGAATGAACATGTTTGTATTGACGTACATCAGAAATTAACGATAGAAAATAATAAAAATTAAATCAGGGGCATCAAAATGTTTATAACTGTCATATTTGGCAACAATTTTGTTTGAAATATAATTATTTAGCTAAGTACTTCCATTCTATTAAATGTCTGTGTTTGTTCTTGATTATATGTTATAATACCATATACTTATATATATTTATTTAATATTATGCATTAGGTTAAATCTTATAATACCATGAATATGCATTTGACATGTTATGTATCATTGCAAACGGCACGCAGATTTATTCTGCCGGCCTAACCAAAGTGTCAATCGTTCACGCTCCGTGGCAAACGAAACGCGCTCTGTCGCGCCAATACGGAAAAGCGAAATAAAGATAACTACGATAGGTATATTACGGAGCATGAACGATGTACAACATATCCAATGCACTGGGTGAAGTATCATGAAGTGTTAAAGCCGTTTAGTTTAAGTTGAGAGAGAGCTATGTAACATAAACATAAACATATTTTTTTATTGAAAACAAGTATTGCATATTTACATTACATCCAACAAATACTTAAAATTATCGATGATTTACATTTGCCCGAACTAGGGAAACCCTGTGTTTCAGGCGGGAGGTACGGCAAAACAAGGTTCAAACTTAATTTAATTTAATTTTAATGTTCACTTACAAAATATTGAACACTCTATCCATCTCTGTAACTAATTACTATACTAAACTTTGTGAACTTAACTTATATTTGTAACCTGCCTGGCCATCTATTAACAGCGGCTGTGTCATCCATTACATTAAGTCGATTTTTTAGATAAGTATTTAGTCAACATCAGTAAACGGTATCGGGCACGACGCGCGACGAATGCCGTGTAACGATTGTACAATAAAATAAACCATAACCTTGTACGAGATTGTAGAACCGTATTTAAAAGGTTTAAGGACTACATTCGAGTAAGTGGTTAATCGAGTTAATTTTAATACGTGTGGAGTCGCGCACCAAAATAACCCGCGCTTGCATCACGATGCACATGCACGCCTTATATGTTTAATCCATTGCGGTTTAACGGGCGATCACAGAACAAGCCAAACATTTCTGTAATTGTGTTAAGTTTGTTGTCGAGTTTATTCTGTTACTTAAACCTTAGAACGGCACAATATTATTAAATAACTGCGTAGGTACTTAGTGTACTATTATAGCCAGGTCCTTATTAATACATACATATTGCACTCATTTGTCTTATGTCTATTTTTCTTAAACTGAGCCCTACACATTTTGATGTAGGTATTAGTGATTATTGCATACCTAAAAATCAGAGAAACAAACTGAGGCTGTGGTAGTTTCGGCAAAACATCTTAAAATGGTATGACTCATTTACCCGAGGGCAGTAAACCTCACGAAAAGAAAACCTAAAGTTGGCGATGGAGGGTTTACATTGTGTTACCGCGCGCCAACGCAAACCTGTGACTCCGAAATTACAGTGAAGTCGTGCATTTTCTCGCTTTTCCTGCCGCGGCGCCTGGGAAGCATTAGTCAGACACATGATGACATGACGCAATTTACATTTTTACTATACCTATCATAGCGATGACGTCATATAACAGTGTATGAGCACTTTATTCATTCAGTTAAACGTTGTCAGACGAGGCAAACATGTACCTAATAACGCGTTATCATTTATGTCGAGAATCGTTAAACGAATTGAGTTGAATGTGAGTCGATTGTGAGTGAATTGCCAGTCGTCCTTGTCGACTGCATTGGAGACTAGTGCGTTTGTAGTGCAGTGCAGTGCAACATCCTTAGTGTGGTAGTGTATAAGTGTTTTGGTATGGAATTGTTGTTCCTTTTAAAGGCTATTCCCATTATGGACGAATATAGCGATATCTAAGGTAATTGCGAATGACAATAGGTGGGTTGCTTGTTAATATTTATACCACTATGCCTGGTATTATGTTCCTATCACTCAAAAGCAGTGACAAGCCTTTTAGTTTGTGCATTGACCACAGGTTGAATAATTTTACCGCCTATTGTGCCAGTGTTATGTTTCTCTCGGCCATATTTATATAATCGGCCTTTATTATTGATCTCAGACCGTCTAATTGTTTACGCTTCTATTAAAATTTGTGGCCAAATGATCCCTATTTTATTTATACTGGTGGTGATAAAGATAAAGCGAGAATTCAAAACTATACTAGAATAATACTGTCAAATAATTAACATTACAAAGTAGCCACATCACATAACATATTAGGTGAATGATTTGATAATGATAATGTTCTATTGTCATTGTTGTACATATGCATTTATCTACAAGTGCAACGTACTTGGAATACGTCATTCAATAAGTTGGTAGTAGGTAGTAAACCACATCCACATAAACCTCGATTATTATTTCTATCTAGGATTGATTTCCAAGAGGAATTAATCAGTGCGTTGACGTTATTACAGAAACAGCAACTTTACTGAGCTTTAGGGTTTGACTACAACATAAGCATTTAATAACAATTGTACTATTTATTGTACGTCGCTAGACTCGCTAGTGATATCGTGATGTGACGCCGCCGGTCGGCGGAGGTCAAGCGAACAGTTAATTGTCTTAGACCAAAATAATGACTGACTAGACACGAACGTTGAAGAAACTGAAGAAATATATAATGTGCAATATTTCGCCGTTATTCTGGTGTAGTTACTTCTGAGTAACTAAATATCAATAGTAAAACTAGTAACTGAATAGAAATTAATTATGTATAATATATCTATACAGGTATTTCGCGGGGGAAGCTGACCGTGGATTAATACGAGTAGGGACCATGCCTAGAACAATGCACGAGGGCGTGCTGGAGGCCAACGCACTAAACAGTAGTAGTGCCTGTGGGCACTACTACAGAGAATATAATGTAGTAATATACCTAAGAACAATAGTAGATCGTGTAACTAGGGAGCTGAATGAAATATTTTCGGCGAACCATACATTGAATCCTGGATGAAGGAAAGGATTCTATAATTTGATCCCACGCTTAGTGCTATTCAAGTATATTAAGTTAAGACGTTACGCTACAGGATCAAAAATTGAAAGGAGCCCCCCTTTCAATTTGGGAATTCTAGTTTAATATTTAATATAAGTACTAGAGTTAATAACTAGATTTATCGAAAAAAAATTGTCCATTAAGAACAACTCAGTTAAAAGATATTGCGAAAAAATCTTTTCACCTCACTAGCTCGGAAAGGACTTTTTTATTTTTTAAAAACAGATAGCAAAATCGCATTTCCTCCACAAGAGTGCAAAGAATATTTGAAATCCGAACGTGTCATTAGTTACTTTTTTAAATATTATTTCTTGTAAAAGGCATGTCCCAGACAGGACAATTTTCTCCCTGTGCTTAAATTGTCTTAACAAATCATGTGATGCGAACGTAAAAATAATTTCATATCGAATTTTATCGGACTAAAAACATTAAATTCAAACAATTTTATAACATGAATTTACCATAAAACACTTGAAATCGCACAAGAAATTGTATTTTTGACTCTTGCATTGTACTTATTCAGAACGCACCTTAAGTAACATTGCAATCTCAAAATACGTGAAACGGAACGCACCCAAATAGATTTTTCTTCTTGAGATTCTTAATTTGAAACTTTTGTGGTCGGTCGGTGCATCGTGGAAATTGTAATAATTTAATAAACGCAAATTGACTTATTTCTGTGCAATTATGTTCCAGTTATTTTTATTGCGTGTTTCCTCGCTTTAGTGAGGTGAAAAGTTATGTGTTACACACGGGATGCAAAGTTATTTTACCTGTGTGAATTGCAACACTCTCTACGCTCAGGATTCTATTTCTGAACTACTCGCTTCGCTCGTGGTTCAACCATAGAATCCATTCGCTACCTCGTAGTTCAATCCTAGAATCCATTCGCTAGTTCGTGTTGCAATTCCACACTCGGTTAAAATACAACTTTGCTCCCTTGTACGAGTATAACAAATAACTATTAAAATCGAGGTTCCGCTATCGACTGTTTCCTCCTTCAAAACTTAATCAATCGTAACGAAATTTGAAAATCTGAATAACAATGAAATAATCTGTGTCGGACCGTTTAGTTTTCATGGCTAATTGTCACCAATTTTGAATAACACACTTTTTTTTAAAGGGGGGTAAATTAGAACGAAAAAGAAATATGATCCTTAAACGCATATTGCATTAGAATAATTTCTACAGACTTTCGACATTACCCCACTGGGTTTCGAATTTACCCCTACCTTAAAAAGGTATTCAAAATATTTTCATTTTTACTGACATTTTTCTCCAATATAAAGCAACGTATTAATATACCAACGTATAAAAAACCGTTGGTGAATATATCTAATTTCGCAAAGATTTCACTACTTCTAATGCATACTTCTTAGATTGTGACTTACGAGCTCAAACCCTAACATACTCTACAGCTCTACACTCACTAAAAATATGTCGAAGTTATCCCAAAGCACCCTAATTACAATTCATGTCTCATACCAAGGATAGTTTATAGGATTGTCAATCTTCATACTAAGAATCGTACCTCAGTGTTTTAGCGCCACCTATTTAAATATATAAGTAAGTATCATAACTACACGGATGATGCATAGAATTTTTATTTTCGAAATATGTACTGACGTGATATCATGAATCATGATATTCAAATAAAGAAATATGTGAAATATTCTTATAATAAATTAAAAACACGCAAAAATGATTGGGGAAAATAATTATGTTTTTTAGTACAGATGGTGTTTTTTTGACGCACTTAGTGCGAGAAGTGGTTCATTATATGCCAGGTCGAAACTTCGGAGAGCCATCTGTACTGAAAAACGTCGTACGATACACGTGCGAAAAGTAAATTCGCAACTCGTGTCGATTTAAAACACTTCCTTCGGTCGTGTTTTAATTTATCGCCACTCGTTACGAACTTCCTTTTTTACGCACTTGTATTGTAATGTACTCATATTTTGCCACTTCCAGGCTACGAAACAGCGCCATCTAGTTTTATCTCTAAAAGGCTCATACATTTCAGGGGAATATTTTTTTGTATGGGCTTTGTCAGTCCCGGTATACCTATATCCCGGTATACCCGGTATCCTTGCTCATACCTACTGTGTAAACCAAATAGAAGTAGATAACTAAATAGACATCTGCAAGGGCACGATCTGTTTCTTAAGAACATCAAAAACAGGAAGAAGACCAAGGAAAACACATTTTAACTAAACATTGTCGAATATATACCTCATCATCGTTCATCATCATTCTCTTGCCCTTATCCCACTCACTTGGGGTCGGCGCAGCATGTCTTTCTCTTCCATACATCTCTATCACTCGTCATTATACAATTCATTTAATATTCGAGGTTGGATTTTGCTCCGCCGATAAGAGCGCATCAGCGCAGCTCTTAAAAGAAGAATATGGTAACAATATAAATTTACCTTCATACTTATTTGGGTTACCAACGTGCACTATACATTACATACCTACACTATTACATAATTATCACGCAATATATGTACAAATGGCGCCTGTGATGTCACAATAAAACATTGAGTAGTGACGAGTGACATCAGATTGTAAATTGTAATATCAATTAGTTAATGTTCTAAAGTATTTCTTTAAGATTGAATTGATCACAAGTGTAGCATACGATACGAGTGTGCCTCAAAATTAAAAGTAAATTTGATGTCCTTGCGTAAACTTGTAGTTTATTTTATGCGCCAGAAAACCTAGTGATTTTTGTGTGCACCCTACACAAAAATCACCATTATTTCTATCAAGATTCCCCATTCGAAATTACCCGAGCATTTCTGTGCTTCGTAATTATCCCAATGCACCCTACCAATAAGTGCGATTTCACTTTATCCGATTCTATACTGGATGTACTAGTAAGACCGATCGAGTATTATGGAGAGTTACTGTCGAAGTAAAATGTGTAATCACAGTGCATAGACTGCCATATCTTGATCTTGACACAGGCTTAAAACTTTTGAACCTCAGTTTTGACAATTTGGCCTTCTTCTTAGTAGCACACTCAATGAAGCCTATCTCGGGAAATAATTCGTGTATAGGCGAATTTTGGCACAGTTGTAGGGAATGGTGTTGTAATCCACATACTCAAAGTACTGATGGGTAGGGCGAGGAGCTAACGGGTGGAGGGGGGTGTAAAGGTCCCTTTTTTTAGTTTTTCGCGAATAACTCTTAAATTGTGGCACATAGCAAAAAATGTTCTGAGACACAAGTAATCTTCATAAAATTCTCTACAAAAAAGTCTTATACACTTTTTATCTGGGACCAATCGTTCATGAGATATGGAAGGGAAAAGATGGACAATAATGGAATAAACTCATTTGCTTATGAACAACACGTTTATTCTTATAGAGACGCGGTAGCGTGTCAAGCCAGGTTCAAGTAACAAAAGAAGCTAGCAGCACCGTGTGTAATATTACATGAACCGTTTGGAGCCACATTTGACCCCCTTCTAACTCAAAAACTATTTCACATAAACGTGTTATAATCGAACGTAAAAAGAAACCAACGCGCGTAGTAAAAATATGAGCTATAAGCGCTCCTCAATGAGCTCGGTACTAGCAGCCCGCCTTAGTGCGTTTTCACATTATCCGATCCGATATCGGATGTCGGAAGGATTTCAAAGGCAAAAATCCAAGACGGCGCCTTAAATGTACGGGATATCGGTCCTACTTCCGATATCGGATCGGATAATGTGAATACGTACTTATCCCGCGCGCGCGCAGCCCTTTATAAGAGCATGACAAAAAAACACCATCTGTACTAAAAAACATAATTATTTTCCCCAAACATTTTTGCGTGTTTTTAATTTATTATAAGAATATTTCACATATTTCTTTATTTGAATATCATGATTCATGATATCACGTCAGTACATATTTCGAAAATAAAAAATTCTATGCATCATCCGTGTAGTTATGATACTTACTTAGTATTTAAATAGGTGGCGCTAAAACACTGAGGTACGATTCTTAGTATGAAGATTGACAATCCTATAAACTATCCTTGGTATGAGACATGAATTGTAATTAGGGTGCTTTGGGGTAACTTCGACATATTTTTAGGTGAGTATAGAGCTGTAGAGTATGTTAGGGTTTGAGCTCGTAAGTCACAATCTAAGAAGTATGCATTCGAAGTAGTGAAATCTTTGCGAAATTAGATATATTCACCAACGGTTTCTTATACGTTGGTATTAATACGTTGCTTTATATTGGAGAAAAATGTCAGTAAAAAATGAAAATATTTTGAATACCTTTTTTTAAGGTAGGGGTAAATTCGAAACCCAGTGGGGTAATGTCGAAAGTCTGTAGAAATTATTCTAATGCAATATGCTGCGTTTAAGGATCATATTTCTTTTTCGTTCTTATTTACCCCCCTTAAAAATCCCGCTGATAAATGGTACAAATAACAGGAATTTAAAAAAAAACGCACAATATATTTTCGAATTTATCCCGCGCTGTGAATTTTAAGATCAGTGATTGTCAACAATTTTTTTTGAAGAATCAAGTTTTTAAAAATGTTTATTAATCTACAAGACTGTGTTTAGAGAATTAAACGACTCTGACTGATAGACCGTAGTAGTAGTACATTCATTCGAAAGTTCCCCATGGGTTAAATTCGAATGCTTTTTTAAAAATACAGATAGGCCATGATGCACTTATTAATACAGCGAAAATGACAATCTAACTGAATAACTAACGAACAATGGTTTAACTTACCAGGTTCCAGAGTTATGTAGTATGGGATAATTTCGACAGTCCCGTAAGGCAGTATATCGCACTTTTTTCATTTAATCGACCGCAGCACACGTGAACTTACGAGTACGCAAAGTGAAGTGCAGCGGGGAGGTAGATAAACATGGCGTCTTGACAGGTGCTGCCAGCGTAGAAATTGTTCCCAGATTAGTAGAAATTTGTTATTTTCTAATTTTCCCCAAATTCGAATTTACCCCAAAGCACCTTATTGTAGTCACTGGCCAGCCGGCCAGCCACTGCTGATGCCGCCCGCATGGACATAAACTCGTTAATTAGGCATAGAAATTTTACGTAACATATTAATATAACCCCTATTACTCGCTCTATAGTAGCTACTTTTTGCGACGGGCCCATATTCGTATAGCGTAAGTATCTTCAACTGACGCTACACTTTCCCCCATTGACTGGGACCAGCCTGATGCATTAAATGTATACATTACAGCACGATATGCAAGAGCACGTTGTGTAACGTTAAACTACGCGATTACATTCAGGCCGACGAGCTAATTTTGACTAGCTTGCCTGGTTTACTATCGGTTATTCGGGTTGTCAGTCAAGCGGAACTAGCACTTTAGCTTCAGTAAAAGTTGTTGTTTGTGGCTTCGCTTGAGAGATCAATTATAGTGAGCTGTCAGATATTGTGATTTATAGTTGGTATACTTGGTATTTACCTACCTACATTTATAACCAACTCAGACTTCGAGCGGCGATGACACAACACAATTAAATACTATGTTGTTTGTTGTTTTTATGTTAGTTTGTGTTAGGTACTTTATTTTTCATAAGTCTCGAGTCTCGGAAATGAAATAAAATAATAGAAACAACAACTTATTCTAAACTGAAAAAAATAAATATGCTCGCCGCTTATTCACCGGATATGTTGATGGTGAGTTAGATCCCTCGGTAATCCAGCAACGAAAGGGCGCTTTTATATTTTGTTATGATAGACGTTTACATAAGACGTTACAGAGGGCCGACTTTCCTTCCTGGTTATGCCGATATTATAACAAAAACTTAATGCTAAGGGCCGATGTGGCCGACTGACAGTCAGTGGCTAGATGGCCAGTAATTAATGCGACGTTCCGCTTTCGTTGACTACTAACTTTTTTATCCGAAACATATACAAGAACCCAAGTCTTTTAAAACCTGACCAGAAATATAGAACCACGCGCCATATTGCGGATTTTCATTAGAACTATTTTCTTCTTACCGCCAATACGTACATATTATTGCGGTATAATGATATGTGCCTAAAATTACATAGTTACTGAAATTTAATTAGAAAAAACTAAGGAAGCTGAAAACATAAAAGTAGGTACCGGTATTTACATACCCATTCCATTTTATAGAAATACTAACTTATTTTGCTCGGGTAAGAAACAAGAAAATGATTGAATCCGCATCCTAGTAAAAGGAAGGTTTCACAGTTCAAAAAGTAGAAATTTATCTGCATTTGCTCAAGTATGGAACAATGAGACCTTTCGCTTGATAAACGGAATTACGGATAATCGCCATATCAAGTGGGTCGTCATATATAAAGCGGTAGATAGTGATCACAGCATTAAGTTTATTGTCGTAAACTCTCACTCGGTTACTGCGAGTTCAACCAGATATACTTATACCTATTATACATATACATAGATATGTCTGTAGGTACTTGGCCTGGTTGGACATCAAGATAGTAGTAGAGTAGTTGTACGGAGATGCGATGATACGACCACAGGCCAAGCCAACGTTTTACAACATGTATAATACAGTAAGTTATGTAACTTATCTGTGCAATATTGTTCATATTTTTGGTTCTTCGGACAAAACAATATTTACTTATATAACAAGTATCTGGGTCTAAATTGGGCCCGATTGATATTTATTTCTCAAGAAATTCCAAATAATTACTTACCTGCTAAGCTATTAGGTACATAAATATATTAGGGTGGGCCAAAATTACGTTGACAAAGAATAGGGAAATGTTGAAATAAACCAAAATATCGAAGTTACCGAAAATATTTTTTGGGGTCTATATATATTGTATATTTCTATAAGTATTCACCATGTATAATGTTCATTTCGCAAGGTTTGCAATGTAGACCGATTGTGTAAAGACATTTTATCTAGATTCATAAGCTCGATACGTTTCAGCCGTAAATTCACCTAAAAAACCTCCCCCGTTTATTGATTACAAAAAATAGGATATTTTACAAGCTATACGTGCAATAAGTTAGACGAAAGTCATACTTGAGGTGCAGCGGCACTTATCGTTAATTTTTTGTTCTAATATTTGCGTTTGTACTTCAAAGCCAAAGGAGGATATTTTGAAAACGATTCGATTAATTTCGTCAAATACTATTAAGGTTTCACATTTTAATTTGTAGGACAGTTATACGTGTAAGTACAGAAAAATTATTATACAAACGTTTAACAACGTATTTTTGGGCCACCCTGTTGGTTTACTTATTCGTTATTTATATGATTTATTTAGTTATTCTTTGTCTCCAAAATGTTACTGAACAATCAAGTGAGCCCTTTCAGCCGAGAATAATAATTCGTTTTCACTACCAACTGATACAAGTTGGTAGTGAAAACGAATAATTATGCTCGAGAACAGAGTATTCTGCCCGGCTGCCAACTCTGGTCCGGCGAAAGTGCTGACACACGTGGCGTCCCGCAGCTGCTGCCGTGCCACAAAAGTTAACTTTAAAATATATTTTTTTACAAAAATACGCAGACTATCATTTGGTCTTAGTAAAGAAAATCATGACTGCAATTCAATATTTTTCTTACAGGTTTTAATTTTTCTTGCTACATCTTCCTAATCAAAACACGATAGGCATATCAACTATTTTTGTTACATCTCAGGAAAGCATCGACCAAAAAGCTATTTTAGTAGGTACGATTTGCATGAAGCTTTTACTTGAACTGACAAATTGTTGAATTGAATATTAGAATCTACTACGATAAAAGTGATATACTTAACCAAAAACATTAGGTTCCATTTCCAAATAGAAATATATCTTATGGACGAGACGAGTAAAGTTTCTATAAAGTTACGTAAAGAATCAAATGGTTGAATATTGTTTGTATCTAGTCATAGCGAAGAAAAAATACTGTAAATACGAGTATCACTATAGGTATCTGAATTAAAAACTTGACGGACTGCAATCCAACAGTCCAATCTCTCTGCATCTGCAATTCTGAATTTGTTGTTATATGAAAATCACATCGCACCTACAACGTCGGCAATCGGCATACAAGTTGCAGTCAGGTTGTACTCCGTCTATTCTAGGCTTCGTGTTGGCAAATGGTATAATGTTGTTCACTATTTGCTCCAGATGGCGCTGGTCGAGGAGGCAGGCGCGGGCGCCGCTGCCGACGACCCGGAGGCGCTGCTCAACGAGTGGCTTGGCGAGCTCACCGTGCTCACGGCGGTAAGACTTGAAAACTTATATGGAGATCTTTTTTAGGGTTCCGTAGTCAACTAGGAACCCTTATAGTTTCGCCATGTCTGTCTGCCACTAGAAATCTGAAATTTGGTACCAATATGTATATCAATCACGCCAACAAAGTGCAAAAATAAAAAATGGAAAAAAATGTTTTATTAGGGTACCCCCCCTACATGTAAAGTGGGGGCTGATATTTTTTTTCATTCCAACCCCAACGTGTGATATATTGTTGGATAGGTATTTAAAAATGAATAAGGGTTTACTAAGATCGTTTTTTGATAATATTAATAGTTTCGGAAATAATCGCTCCTAAAGGAAAAAAAGTGCGTCCCCCCCCCCCCTCTAACTTTTGAACCATATATTTAAAAATTATGAAAAAATCACAAAAGTAGAACTTTATAAAGACGTTCTAGGAAAATTATTTTGGACTTGATAGGTTTAGTAGTTTTTGAGAAAAATAAGGAAAACTACGGAACCCTACACTGAGCGTGGCCCGACACGCTCTTGGCCGGTTTTTTATAATTTTTACACTAAAAAACAGTAAAAAGCTGTTTTGAATTAAGACCGCTTTATGTAATTAAAATTTTAATGATTAGTAGCAGAGTGTTATGAAAAGAAGTACACGAAATAGAGCGGTCGAATCAGCCCCCTTATGCTTACCACACCTCCCATAGTAAATATATTCAATGGTTTACAATTAATCATAGTCGCTTTTCTACTTGGAATAACATAATTAAAATTATATAGATAACATCCAAATAATATGGTCAAAAACCTGGTTAATGTTTTCGTACAGTTATCGTATTGTTGAATTTTTTTTTCAATTGTTCAATTAAAATGTGCGATGAGGTTATACGACCAATAAACATAATGATAGGTTTCCTATTTCGTTCTTATAAGGTTCAATTTGTAACATCCAACTTCTATGAAATTGTGAAGTTTAATGGTTTGGGCTGTCAGATATTTCATCGTAGATGAATATTAAATACTTCAATTTAAATTAGCTTTTCGACATGCTATATGCGTTGTTACTGATTCAAAAACACCACCTGGTCAAAACAGCGAATCGACATAACGAGATGGGTAAGTATAAAAAATAAATGAAGATCTGCGTGTACGCACACGTGTGGAGCAGCCGCAGCCGGCGCGCAGCCGGCAGGTGCGCGACCGTATGCGCCCGCGCCTTGATTTGCTCGTGCTCGAAACCTTTTAAATTATTATATTTCTTAAGCATCTTCTGGTCTCCTTTCTTAGTGAGCAGCCGCTCGACCTTATAAGGAACGGTGCGTTGATTGAAGTCAGTCAGTCAGGACTTTCGAGTTTATATATATACTAGCTTTTGCCCCCGGCTCCGCTCGCGTTAGAAAGAGACAAAAAGTAGCCTATGTCACTTTCCATCCCTTCAACTATATTCACTTAAAAAATCACGTAAATTAGTCGCTCCGTTTTGCCGTGAAAGATGGACAAACAAACAGACACACACACTTTCCCATTTATAATATTGGTATGGATATAGATAATGAAATTTATAAAAGAAATAAAATAGAGATAAAACAAGTAGGGATTGTAACTTAAATTCGCTGTATTTTTAACTACATTCTGAAGCTGCATAATCTAATATCATTCCTTCACACATGTATAAACTACCTACCTAATGTCATTGCATAGGTATCAGTGGCTGCTGGTAAAAAAATCTGCTAGGTAACACTGAGCAAAAAGAAATCTACCTTAACATTAGGTACTTTACTAGTAATCAATTTTAGGCAAGCCGGTGGGAATCGGCTTGTATGGATCAGCCGCTGTTGATAGGTATGCAAAATTTCATTACAATCCAACATAAAATAAATTAAATTAATAAATATGTAGTTTTTAAATTACAGTTTATATAAAGAACATTTGAATGGAGTACCGAGTTTGCTGCTAACTCTTATATTATAACCCCCTCTTATCTATATACCACGTTTCTGCCTGTCTGGTCGTTAAACACGTAACCGCCATAACCGAATCGCTCATAAATATGTTTGGTTTTTTTTTCATTGGAAACACTTTGGAAAATGTTCGCACTCGCAGGAAAAGCTATATCAAATTGCATCATTTCTATTCCATGAAGACATATAACTGTAAGTCTGTAACTGTACGTTCATAACGACGGTGGAAAGGAAGAACCACTTAAGCGACATTTTGGTCGAAAATGAGTTATACATATCATTGGAATCAGCGTTTTTTTCTGCGTCGTTTGAATTGGGTTACACGGCGATCCGATGACTTAAATGTCGCTTAAAGTAATTCACGAATGAGGTCTGAATTTGAAAAACCACCCCTTATGCGACACACAATTTGAATAAAATATTATCTGTGTCACTTAAAACCTACTCCAATATTACCACAGTCGTATAAACTATTTTTAAAAAGAGTTCGTTTCCGATGTAATGTCCCCCTTAATTGATTATTCCGGACACATATATCTTGAATTCTGTACTTAAATGCTTCTTTAAAACTGCTTAATAAAACGATTGTCGGTTAAATGAATGTTACGAAAAATTACGTTGTTATTTAATTGCTTTAAGCGACACTCCTTACCGCGGCCGAACCTGTCGCTTAAAGTATACTTTATAAATGCGATACGTCGGTTAAGTGGGGATTGAAAATGGTATGATAACGGTTAAAGTGTTGCTCTAATCTATTTGATGTCGGTACAGTGAACAATTTTTGGCGCGAATTTCACGCGAATGGTGCTTTACTTATACAATGGAATGCAGTGGGTCGCTTCAGTCAGCGACGAACACCGGAGTGCGGCGGTTGTGTCGTCGAACACCGGAGTTTCGTGTCACGATGAGGAATATGACGAAGAGCGTACGTAATAAACATTTTGATGTTGTACTTTATTCTAATAATACTTTACATTATACTTAAAAAAATATAACCCCAACATGATTGTGATATCAAAAACTGCCTAAGTGCTTAATTATTAACTAGTTAAGTGTTACCATTAAAACATTGTGATCATTGTAATTTGTATATTTATACACTTACCAAAAAGTAAATAAGTTAGCTAGCTACTTAAGTATTCTTAACAATTTATAAACACAAAACTATTGTGATCTCAAAAAAAGTGCCTGAGTACTTAATTATTAACAAGCTAAGTGTTACTATTAAAACATTGTGATAATTGTAATTTGTATATTTATACACTTACCAAAAAGTAAATAAGTAAGCTAGCTACTTATTCTTAATAATTTATAAACTCAAAATGATTGTGATCTCAAAAAAGTGAATACTTAATTAAGAGTTATTTGTTAGAAGTAGATTTGTTTTATTAAAATAAAAATACACGTTAATTTCGTATAAGTATTTCATTTTTCTCCTTAAAAAACGCACAATATAGCGTTTTTTAACCGCAAATATATTCTAAATTTTTCAATAATATGAAATAGTTTAAAAAAATATTAAAGCTAGCGTTATAATTCACAAAAAAGTGTCGATTTAGTTTCAAATTTCTGGTATACCACTTCAAATTGGCACGTAATAACTGCCCATACGACTGTTGCTTAATTGAATATCTTAGAGACAAGTTAAGGAAGGTAAGTGGCTTCAGTGAGTTTTATAGTACTATGATGATGTCGCTTAAATGGTTCTTCCGGGAATATTTTGAGGACCTTTTCAATTAAGCGACAACATTTTCAGGATCCTGTAAGATTTTGGGGTAAATATTTATTTCATAAAATAGAGAAAAATTAAATAAGATTATCGTCTTAAGAACTCATTTACCTATTTCAAATAGGAAAAAAGTTATGATTTTTTTTCTCAAAAAGAAAACTTTGAAACACTCTCCTGTACAATTCACTAAATGTCGCTTAAGGGGTTCTTCCTTTCCACCGTCGATAATATGCTACTCAGCGAGGCCAAAATATGTGACACGCTTTTATGGCAGTTATGGCTCTACAAATAAGATCGTCTCAAGATGTTTTTGCGGCCTTCGTTTTGTAATATTATTAATTATTATACCTAATACCTTCCTAATATGTAGGGGACGACAATGGGCCACGCTTAAGACGCTGACAACACCCAATGGCCTTGACGCTAGCGTACACTGTCTATTCGTATTATTCGGGAGTAAGTGAGGTGAGAGTGCGATGTCACTAAAAGAGGGCGGCTAGGTACGAAAAGTACGGAAAAATATTAAAATAAAATAGAAAAATGCATTTGTGCAAAATGTTTCGTTAGTGTTTTAGATTATGTATATTTTTGTTATTGTAATATTAATTAAAGACTAAGTGAATAATTGAACGACATAGAACCGTTTAATGACTAACTCGAGACCAATCATTACAATTTTTTTCTATCGAGCCGATTTCATACGGCGTATCGAGTACGGCTATGATCGTTGAAATATAATGAATACTTTTAATTTGCTTGGCTTACTAAAACTAATAATTTGTATTAAAAAACTGCGCAAGTAACATCAATTTTGTGCAATTGGGTGTTGTCAGCCCCTTACTTAAAATAAAAAGTTAGCTCTATCTGATAACTTTTTGACAGGTTAGCCTTAGTGCGTTTTCACATTATCCGATCCGATATCGGATGTCGGACCGATATTCCATACATTACAGGCGCCATCTCGGATTTTTTCCGTTGAAATCCTTGCGACATCCGATATCGGATCGGATAATGTGAAAACGGACTTAAGGTCTCGTCTTGGCAAATGTTTTTGGTGGGATACTTCTATTACTTTTATTCCTCCTAATCCTTCTACACTTTATGTTCAGTGCCTAATCACCTGTCTCCCTCGAACGATAGTTAGTATTGCATTAATAGCCAGACAAAGTAATAGAGAATTCGCGAATGACAAAGAGTCTTCCCTCATGCAAATGTAAATTTTGCTTTACTTTCTTAACGAAAGCCGGTAAGTTGGTTCCGTATGCGAGAACTGCTCTTGGCCCAAGTTGGCTTTGGCTCACACCACGGAAAAAATTAAAATTGAAAAATTTTTAATTATATTATAAGTATTGTTCCGGCTATTGTCCTTTGAGTAGTCGGCAACCCGAGCCATCCTTAGAACTTGTACACTTCTTTTTGCTGTGTACCTAACACTGCAAAAGGGAGTGTACAAGTTTCTAATGGGTTGGCAACGTGCATGTGAGACTCCTTGAGTTGCGGGCGTCCATAGGTTACGGAGACCGCTTTCCATCAGGCGGACCGTATGCTTGTTTGCCACCAACGCAGTATTTAAAAAAAAAGTACCTTTCCTATTTACATAAGAATATAAACAAAATAACTTATACATTTATTTTTAATTTTCACAATAATCATAATATTGGTGATTAAATTAATTAAGAGAAATTGTACATACAAATAATAATCAATTTAACTTATTTATTCACTTTCAAGTACCTGCACATACAATTTTACATTAAATATTAACATGAACCCTAGTAGGGAGCGTATTCTGCGTATTGCAAAAATAGTAAAGTGTAGTAACTACTTAATGTTACTTTAATCTAACACGACAGCATAACTCCAGTTAAAAATTCTGTTAAGTTGTATGCTTAGTTTTAATTATAATAAGTAAATTTTGTCATGAGAATGGATTAGATATAATGTTGAATATTGAATGTTAGCTTGGAAGCCAGGTGTGGTTTTATCCGGTAGTGGTGTCCGCGTCCCGCTGCTCGCGGGCGCAGATCGCTCGGTCACCTTGCGCGGGAGCAGGTGCGCCCTCACTGATTTTGTTTTTGCATCCTCCCGCAACCCGCAACCGTCGCGTCACTTAGTTACTTGAAAACTTTACTTTCGTTTCAATGTTGGTTGAGCATCTACTGTTTGATACATATATCGTTTTAACCCCCGACTCAAAAACGACGGGGTGTTATAAGTTTGACGTGTCTGTCTGTCTGTTTGATTGTCTGTCTGTCTGTTTGTGTGTCTGTCTGTGGCATCGTGGCTCCCGAACGGATGAACCCATTTCGATTTAGTTTTTTTTGTTTGAAAGCTGAGTTAGTCGGGTCGCGGTCGGGGGTTTTTTCAAAATTTTAATTTTGTGGTTAGGTTGGTGTCCTGCCGTTTCGCCAAAAAACGTTTAGTCAAATTTCATTTCCCAATAATCATATCGCAATAGTTTCATTTCCCAAAGTATTGTTTGGCAAAGATATGTTTCGCAATGAATTTGTTTGGTCAAATTATCATTTGGCACGATTTTACTTAGTCAAATTTTATTTAGACAAAACTTTATTTCGCAAACGTTTTTAATGGCAAAACCCAAAAACATGTTTGGTCAAAATTTCACATCGCAAATTTCGAAAATATTTAGGCATTTGTATTTTCATTTCTACGGGATCGTATTTTACCGAAGATATTTTTGCCAAATTTAACATAAAATCTGTCAAATGATAATTTCAGTCTTATTCCCTAGTACTTCAGTTGGACAAGAAAAGGTTACTCATCTTTATTTTTGTCAAATTAATTACTAGACAAAATTATTTTGTCAACTATTTTTTTTTGTCAAAAAATGTTTCTACAAATGGAAGATGCAAACCATGCAAAGCCACGTTTGACAATAAATATTACAAGGCATAAATGTAATGTAATAATTTTATTAGTATTGTAACAGAAAAGTCGTGTGTGACAAAGTCAGTTTAGGTGCGACGACGAGCGAAGCGAGGAGGAGCGTGTTAGGTTGACAATGAGCAAACCGGAGATGACTTAGTCATGTGTCAGTCTTGAAAACATCAGGTTTCTTTTTAATAAGATGTATCCGGACATGTAAGTGAAAATGTCAATTGACATTTGCAGCAGAAGGAAAAAAAAGTACGACATTCACATTATTTCACACAAATCTTGGCACAAAGTAACCAACCAACAAATTTCCAGTGCGCCATTTAATTACAATATATTGGGAAATGGAAATTTTGCCTAACAATATCTTTGACTAAATAATATTTGGTAAAATGAAATTTGACCAAGTAAATACTCGTAATTTGGGAAACAAATACTTGCCAAAAAAAAGTTTTGCTAAATGTCAATTTGCGATAAGTTGTTTTGCCAAACGTTTATTTGGGAAAAGATAATTTGGGAATAATAGTTTGGGATGTGAAACTTTGGGAAACAACTGCAACGATACTTGACAACGACGTGGCAGATTAAGATTAATAATTAGATAAATTTGCTAAGTACCTATTGCTAATATACATTACAATAGAGAGAGAATAGCATAATACCTATTCTAAAAACTGTATCCATATTCTGTACTTTGTTTAAATGTAAAGGCGGCCTTAATCTATCGATACAGTTGTAATATTGTCTAACCACAGTAGCTTGAGTATCCCATAGGAATATACCCAGATTGTATTATATAGTAAACATAATTGCCGGCTACACATTGCGAATTGCTATTATTTATTTAAGTGCAGGTTGAGAGCAAAGTGGTCGTGTTTTGGCGTATTTAATTGATGCGTCTGTCAGCAGCGCCGAAGATTGAATGCCGATGACACATCTGTCGCGCGGCAGGTGGAGGCAAACACCACCTGTTGCTTTTTTTATGCTCGGCCACTTTTTTGTGCGGGTTGAGGTACCTCCTATCTTAATGCCTTATGCTTATACGATCCGTCCGGAAGCTGAGATTAATAAAATTTAGTAGACAAAGGTAAACCCACTAGACATTAAAATAAATTCAAATCGATAGACGAACAAAAACCGATTTTTGGTTGAACACAAATCAAATTTTTGGCACACTTATGCATGTACAAGTACAAATGTTATTTAGGAAACTGGTAAAAGTTTTAATTGCGTAACAAAATCGATGGATGGATTTCGGAAAAAACAAAACAAAAGGTGGATCACCGGTCTGGCGTAGTTGTTAGTGACGCTGCCTGCTAAGCCGCGGTCCTGGGTTCGAATCCCGGTAAGGGCATTTATTTGTGTGATGAGCACAGATATTTGTTCCTGAGTCATGAATGTTTTCTATGTATATAAGTATGTATTTATCTATATAAGTAAATATGTATGTATATCGTCGCCTAGCACCCATAGTATACAAGCTTTGCTTAGTTTGGGGCTAGGTTGATCTGTGTAAGGTGTCCCCCAATATTTATTTATTTATATAATTATATACATACATAATATATTAGGGTGGAGCGTGCTTGTATGGAGAAAAATAAAAATTCGAAATTCATAACGGAATAGGTATCGCAAGTTGCGGAAAAAATTGTAGATTATATTTCCGGTATCAAATTTAAAATTAGGTATGTACTTACTACTTTTAGCCATTTACCAGCCGTAAAAACAAAAAAAATAAGGTAAAATTAACAAATAAATTAAATATTTCTGATATCAATTATTATTTTTTATTATTAATGTATGATATTTAAAAACCTGTTATTAAGTGAATTTAACCATAATAATGTAGAGTGAAAAGCTTAGTTATATCACTATTGTATACAATACTTTTTCTACGAGTCATCATCTTCATCATCAATGGACGGAAATATCATCATTCATGTACTGTACTGTACTGTGACTACACCAGCCAGCAGTTACTGCTGCAGGGACGCAGAGGCGCTGGTCCTAACAGAGAGGGAGGGACGGGAGGCTCCTCGAGCTTGCTCAAATGCACGTACGGGCACGATACAGGCCGCCGGTCAGAGGCGTATGCTGGGTGTGCTAACAACCTCCCTCCTGGCGAGCCTGTACCGATTCAGGACGCGCCTTCGGGCCTACTCGTGTATTCCGCCCGTCGTCTGCCGCTCTGGCATGTCCGGCTGACCCTCCTGCCCGAGACACCGGTGAGCCAATAATACGGGTGGGGAGTGTGGGGCGTTTGCAGTCAGGATGGGGATCGACGGGAGTAGAAGAACCAGACCGAATACTAGCATCGTGCCCAGTGTAGAGAAGATGGATAGATATGTGTGTAAATATATACGAAGGGATGGCGACTGCGGTTAAACTGTTTCCCGGTTTTTGAAGTTAAGATTGATTGTTTGTATCCGAAGCCATTGTAGTTTGAGTTTTCTGTAACTCCGACGAACCCATATTATCCCTCTTTCTCGTAATTCTTCCAAGTAGTCTCCCTGAGTGTAGTAAATACTTGTCGATTGCCACAACACTTAACTATACATATAACTAAATAAATTACACTGAAAATTCAGACAATATTTTCACTCTAATAACTGCTTTCGCTGTAAGATAAAACTGAGGCAATATAACACGATTTTAGTCTAGTTTTTTTAATTTTTATTTTATTTTAAGTATTTATTAACAGTACTACTTTCTTCGACCGGCTATGCAGCCTCACGCCATTCTTGGTGATATGAAGAGACAGGGTATATAATATCTGCGAAGAGGGTTCCGCTGCTCTGCTGAGCATTGTTGGGATACTGCAGGGTTATTTTTCTGTTGATAGTTTCGTTTCATGTCATTCTTTCAGGACCCGGTGTATTTCTTCTTGTTCTTGGCAGACGACGAACACGGGAGGTAGCAGAAAGAACAATTTGAGTGTCCTTAATCTATGAGTAGACTTGGCGACGTAAGAGTTCCAGTAACTTGTATCTACTGTTGGCTAAGTGCAGCGTAATGTTGGTGGTTGTAGACCGCTAACAGTTCGAAAATTTGCCATGAACGGTGATGACACGTCCGCTGATGTGATAGATGAATGACGTTTTGGAGCGTAGTTCCTCTTGAAATAACAGTTTCTTCTAACGGAAATATCATCATTCATGCAAGTTAAAATTAATATTAATAGCGTCGTTCACCTTTGTATCAACATCGAATTACCTAGCAACCAATTGTTTGTAATAACCGTCTCTGATTGGCCGATAACGCGACAAATAAAAAAAAATGTATTTCAGATGCAGAAAAATTTGCCAGGAATCGCAAATTAGTATAGAAATTGTATGATGTTCTATTTTTGAAATTATTAGAGTTAACTTAAAGTCAACTATAATGAGTGAATCCAACACTGAAATAGTCTGTGGTGTCCTATCCTAATTGACAGATTACTACTACAGTCGACGAGTAGAAAAATTTGTTCAATGTGCTATGAGTTTATTTCGATTGATAGCTTTTCTGTCACATGCTTAGAATATTTTTTTAAGCACTAGTTATATAGAACTAGGATTTTTTGGAAAATTCCAAGTTTACAGTAAATTTAGGTCTCAGAAAAAAAATGTTCAAAAGTAAAAAAATTAAAGTGAAATTGAAATCATTTCCGATACCAAAGGTGGTGTTTAATATATAAATGTTAAACAAATGTGTAAAATTAAAAAATATTAAATTATACAAAAAAATAATGATATTATACAAAAAAAAGTTTTTATTAAATCAATAGTAGAGGGCCAAAAGTATATAGCTAGATTTTTTTAATTATTTTTCTCGGAATTTACATAAAATTAATAGAATTGCATATTTTCAAAATTTTTAAATTCGCTCCACCCTAATATATATATATATATATATATATATATATATATATATATATATATATATATATATATATATATATATATATATATATGTAATTATATTTTCCACTCCAAAAACGGTACAAAAATCACAGTTTGATTCACCCAAAATTAAGTTAAAATATTAGCCTGCAAGTAGGTAGGTAGATTCTCTCAACAACAGTGGTGCAAAATAAAATTTGAATGCATTTTGCATTCACCTTGCAACAATAGGAAACTATACATAGGTATATCTACTCAAAAATTGCATAAAATAAAAAAGTTTAATTTTATCCAAATATAAAATGAAACTTTCTTATCACCATCACAGCCATTATAAGTTACCTAATCTAATAGGAAAGACTTAATCTACTATCTAGTCTACATATTATGTACATATTTGATAAAAAATTAAGTAAGAATCGTAAGAACAGATGAGGTGAAAAGTTTAAGTTTGAGAGAGCTATTTGAGTTTTTTTACTACGTACGAAGGAAAATGATTGTAAGGGCTTGATTTCTGTTTTCACCCCATCAGTTGTGTGGGTTGGCTATGTGTGAGTGAGATTGGTAACGTACGGTGATAATACTGATAATCGTGACATAATGCCTAGAACTCGTCTCGGTCATTGGTTTTGTGTGCGTGCGTTTTGGGGAGTGTGGGTGCGCCCGACGCGACAGTAGGGATAGGGAAGCGCCGGGTGCCATGTGAGCTTCAGCCGGGGGAACTCACGCACACAAACACTCCGCGCGCCCCGCACACGTGCACATTACGCAGTGCTTATACTGGTCTCCCTTCCCCTGCGCTGTAGCTTGCTCGCTGCTTGGCGGGCGCTCGCGGTCCATAATGTGTCAAAACTCTAGTTGTGTTTAAGATTGCGTACGTTGTGCGCGTTTAGTTAGTGGACAATGTTAAATTTCTTTGTCTTACACTTAACTAATGAATAATATTAAGTCGTAATCAAGTATTAATGTGTTAAGATTGGATATTATCTCAGTGAATGGGCGAGGTCAGCAGTGTATGAATAACTGTGTCGGTATTAGGTCGCGCGCAGACTCCTATGCCACTCACTCGAACAATACTCCTTTTAACACTTCCTGCCGTGTTGCATCTTTTCTTTTTGAAATTTCATAAGTTCCAAACACTAACAATAATAATAAATATTTAATATTTTAACAACAATGAACTGTTTTGAATAAGTTTTAAAGTGCTGCGGCGTGCCGGCGTATTGGCATACTTAGCCGATAAAATGTGAAGTTCTGGTTTATGAGTCACGAGTTGCAATGTAAGCGGAATGATGGATGTTCAAGTGAACGAGCCGAACAAATGGCATCGTGGGGGTCTCTTGTGTACTCTTAACAGAAGCTTTCGGCTGGCCAGTGGCAGATCCAAAAACGCTCATACTGAAAACAGACCAACTATAAGCTTTCCTGAGATGTCCTCGACGGTGAGTATTATTTAGTACACACTATTCTACTGTTTACGATGCTGTTGCATGCTGACGGATCCAATGGAAGCGGAATTACAGATGGGGGATTAAGGCAGCAAATGGCAAGCAGGCAAGCTGAGACGTGTGCTCACCAGAGCAAGATGTCGTGGTAAATTAAGATTAGAATAATAACGCGTGCCGCAATCTGCGTGGAAGAAGATCGCAAGAGGAGGCGGAGGGTGGCAGGGCCGGAGCGTCGACCGCCAGCCCAGCCACCACACATGCTCAGCGCAGTGGCCACTGTAGGCCGACCCGAGACCGCTAATTGTTTGTTCTCCATTTCTGATAGAGACTTGACTGACTTGTACTTAAAATACATAATTATTCTATTGTTATTATTTTATTTTTACTAAATTACCTATAGTTGGTCTAAAAATCGGCAGTATCATGTTTGAAGGGCTGAACTTCACTATTTTATTGAAAGTAGGTACCTACAAAAGGTTACGATTAAAAACATGATTAGTATAACTATGATAGTCTCAAACTCAATGCCCATGATCGACATGCAAAATCGACCGGTCGTAATTCCTACAGTGTAGCTAGGCTAGGAAGACTATTCTTGTTATCTGCGAAACTAGGTACTTTTGTAGCACAGCTGTAGAATACCGACTTAACTATAGGCGCCGCACAGGCGAAGTCTCGAGGGAAAGCTAATCAGAATTACAAGCATTGAATTAATAGGTATTTAAATACAAATCCATCCTAGTGTGTTTACAAGACAGATATAAAAACAATTACCTACGACCCATGGGTAGACAGACAGACATACAAACAATTACCTACGACCTATGGGGTGGATATTAGATACAATACTATACAGGGCGTCCCAAACATATGGGACATGAAGGGGGAGTACTGTAAGAGAGTCGGCCTATCAGTGGAGAGCATCCAAACATTTAAACAACGCTTTGAATCAATATTTTTTTATATTTTAGGAGCTAAGTACAACCGTTCACTCTCAATCGCTGCTTCTATATGAATGCCCCATTGAAGTGTCTGTTTTCCTTGACGTTCTTATACTGTTCCAATTTTAAATCAGGGACTGCCAGTCAGCGACCATGACTGCTGTAAAAGGTTTCATTCTGAATGCGAAACCTCTTACATATCCCTCCCCCTTATGTTAGAAGCAGCCATTGTTCACAATACTACACCCTATCCTATCCTATTCTACCCTAACTACCGGTTGGCCCTACCTAAGCCAGGCCCCCCTACACACAAAAAAAAAAAAAAAAAAAAATCTCCTAACACCCAATAGTGACAGCCTCATTCAAGGTAGCCAACATCTAACGCTCTTTGCGTGGTTGCCTAGTCCACGGTTGAGACCGCCATAATTTGGATAGTTGGACTATAGCCAAGGTCCTCGCAAATTAGTCAGATATGGACTATGGTTAGGAAAACCAATGGCAAAAACCTAACCCCTGCCCATCGACTAAACCCTTTTATTTTGAACTTTCTGACAGCTAATTGTCTGTGGCCATGACTAGATGACATTGACATGACAGCTGTTAGCAAATTCACCTAACTTCAAGTAAAAAAACAAGGCAAAACGTTTATTTCACATGAAAAAACATAATAAATTTTGAAGATGCCGATTCTTGTTGGCGGTGGCGTTGAAGTGGGGACTTCTCATGGCCGCCAATCTTCCCGCCGCGCCGGTTGCGAAGTGAAGTGGAGCCCGAACGGCTCATGAAGATTGCTGCAGCTGCAGTGCGCTGCACGTTGGTGATGACGACGAAGTGGGGGTTGCATATGACCGCCAGCCATCTCGCCACACCGTGAACAGCTGGATCAACTGGTCATCTAGTTGGCCTTGTCTTGATACATGTAAAAGAAATGTGTATGAACATTGTTCTTTGTAGTCAGGAAATTATAAGGGTGTTGTGACGTATTACTCTATAACTTTAAACAATTATATCTATTTATTAAATATTTACAGTTTGGGGTGTGTTTTATTCCACAGTTTACATATTTTCATATAACTTAACCTTATTGGTAGCTATAGGAAAACATTATGGAATAAATAAGCCTATCAAATAGTTTTTATTCTAATATAAACATTGCATAAATAATATGTATAGTATTCTACATGTTATATATTGCGCCAAAATAATTAGTTCTATGTGGTTATTTACAAATAATTATCCTTTTTAACATTAGGGATAGGCAAATGACATTTTCTGTCACAAGTCGTTTTTCCTTTGAAATAATGTACTTTTTAGTTCACTAATCACGATTATTCCCTAAGTTCTACAATATAATGTATAATTAAAAGATTGAAACTAAATTTACATTGCCTATCTAATGTAACCAACATATCTAGGAAGATTTACTGCATATGTGTATGATTAAGTATATAGGTATGATGGAGCTGATGTTCACGCAATTTGCGTCGACGCCCATGGTCACCGAAGAGGAGTCGTAGAGTTTCTTGAACAACACAATCTTGATCGCCCGTTGCTCTGTTGAATGTCTCGCATTCCATTTTTACGTCAATTCTGCACAGCTATATTTTAACTACGGAATGGGTGATAATGAGTATTAAATAATAAGAAGTATATCACCCGGAATAGCTCTTCGTATTGGCGACGATGGTCACTTTGTTTTCTTTCTTCTTAAAGCGCGTTTGGCTTATCGCTTGGCATGCGCTTCCTCGCGCTGTGAGGTCGGGGTTCGTTGTCTGAAAACTCTGAAACCGAAACTAGGGGAAACTTTCAGACGTTAGTGCCTCCACCATGTAAGAGAGTCGGCCTATCAGTGGAGAGCATCCAAACATTTAAACAACGCTTTGAATCAATATTTTTTTATATTTTAGGAGCTAAGTACAACCGTTCACTCTCAATCGCTGCTTCTATATGAATGCCCCATTGAAGTGTCTGTTTTCCTTGACGTTCTTATACTGTTCCAATTTTAAATCAGGGACTGCCAGTCAGCGACCATGACTGCTGTAAAAGGTTTCATTCTGAATGCGAAACCTCTTACAGTACCTTAAATATCGTAGATAGTGTATTTTGCTGAAAAAGACTTTATGTTATTTTTAATAGTTAGTAATTCTGCATTCATAGATTTTCTAAAAATTACTTGCTTCGTCTGGGAATCGAACCGACTTAAATGTCAAAAAAAATCACCCTACTTTTACGATGCCGGATACGAGTAACATAGTATTTTAAAAGAAAGGAACAACGTGAAATTAATCATTTTAATCAAATTAAAAACATACATGAAACAGTCAATTAAGTGGGTATTTTTGTAAATTAATTAATTAAATGCTCAAAATGTGATCCCTCTTGTCTTACGTAAATCGCCAATTTTAACGAGTCCGCTGTCGATTTTCTTATCGTTTTATGGTGAACACTCGATGTGATATGGATCAATTCTATTTGCAAGTCGCCCACGTTCTCGTATCGCTTTTTGTATAGGGGCATTTCTCAGGAGGCGCGTTTTTACGTGTCCGGGGCAAAAAACGTCAGAACGGACTGTTCTAAAAATCTGAATTAAATCAGGCATAATCTGTAGCCTCTGTTCTATTTGGTACACTATAACATTATTTATTTATTATTTGTATAATATAAGTAATAAAATATTAAATGCGAAAAATAACCGTCGGTGGGCGTGTCCCGCACCCAGAAGTTGCAAAACAAAAAATTATAACTCAAGATGGAGTTGTTGATCGCAGTTGTTATAGATATTCACGTATAAGGTATTAGTTAAGCTATCATATTTTCTATATAAAAATAATATGTTAGCTAAACTCATCGAGTAAAGACAAATTTACCATGTGTCCCGGGCTAGTGACTGATTTCGGTGTAATTTTTTAAACATGACAGTACTCTTACAAATTAGTAGATCAGGGACACAAAGGCAATAATAAAGTATGTTTTAGCTATGTTTTAACCATTCAGTGTAGTGGAGATGAAGTACCGTTTTATAAAAGGGACTTTTTAAAGGTTTATCAGTCGTTCGCTGGGTTTGGTCCCATGTTTTTTAACATTCGGTGGTTCAATTTACTCCCACAGTTTAGGTGCATTTGTCGTTATGTAAGGTACTAATAAATCCTTGAAAGTATGTTATTACGTCATTATGACATCTCCTCTGTATCATGCATGCTATTGCAGTTATCTCCCAAAAAGCTATAAAATTTGATCTCAGTGGAGTTGATTTCCGTGGTTTCGGTGGATTTTTTGACCACCGATATCAAAAAAAGTGATCACCGACTTCGATTTCCACGTTGTAAATTGGTTTATTGTCCATTATTTTCTAACATTTTATACTTAAATAGTAGGATATACTTTGTAAAAACATAGAACTATGTTTCTAAGCAAATTAAAGCATACTATGGGTACAAAATTCACTACTCGATAATGACTAGCATATTACCATGTTAAATTTAGTGAAATTGCGCGATTATGAGCTTTTTACATGACCTGTCATCGAATTAAAATGAAAAATATCAATAAACTGAATAATAAGGTATATATTAAGTTGAAATGTGGAATAATGTGTAAAAAATTGAATTCGGTGGGGTAAATTGATTACAGTGCCCATACATAATTTCGGTGATTTTAAAATGTCAGATTTCTTACAAACTATAAGGTTCTAATGGAGGCCTCCACCACCAATATTTTTTATATTTAGGCTAGATTTTAGTAAATTAACTGACATATCAATAAAGTAGTAAATAAAAATCAGCACCGAAATCAGGCACCGAACGTCATCCCTGAGAACCGCCCATAGCATAAAATCTTTCACGTATCCCCAAAAGAAGAAATCTAATGGTCCATTTGTACCAATCCATGTAGGAAAACATTCATTTGCGTAAGACAAGAGGGTTCACATTTTGAGCATTTAATTAATTAATTTACAAAAATACCCACTTAATTGACTACGGCAGTTTCATGTATGTTTTTAATTTGATTAAAATGATTAATTTCACGTTGTTCCTTTTTAAAATACTATATTGTATTGTAATAGTTCGATTACTCTCCCTATTTATTTAATAGTATGGCATACACAAAAACAGGCAGTTGAGTATGAATGTCAGAGAATACAAATTAAATTACAATTAAAATTTAAACGTGAAAATTGCAAATCTATTATTAAATTTAGTATTTACATACATTTACACGTATTGAACGTGGAGTTCCATAGAGAAGGCAAAATAATGTTCTACGTTCATTTCTTCCTAATCTTGCAAACATTTTTAGTATCTTATAAGAAACTGCATGCATCACTGGCATCATGCTGTAGTTTTGGTTGGTTAGATTACCAACGTCTAAATAATTATATTTTTCTTTAATGATGAGTTGTCAAGGTTTACAGTGGCTTTACCCGTACAAAATCCATCAAACAGACGAACACATTACTTGCGCATTCAATAGTCCTTGATACGTTAGCTGGGATTCTCAAGGTGGTGTGGTGTATCATGACCACTCTATCCAGCCAGATAATTGCGGCAGAGCACCGCAAATACTCCCGATGGGATTTCAGGGCTGACACAGCTGTTTTGTGGGCTGTTTAAGGAAACCCCGGCATGAAGTACGTTCGCGATAGGTGGCCAATGACCAAAACTTAACTCTGTTAAAACAGCGATGTTACTTTAGTCAAGTGGCTTGTAGCTATCTGCAAAAATTATTAGAGGTACGCGGGGAAATATTTGGAGAAACCTTACACACCAGGATATTGAGGATACATTATATGTATATGAGCGGCGATTGATGCACAATCTAAGCTTCCTCTTCCTCTAAGCTCGAAGTGGGTCAAGCAAAACGACCTGTTTTTAGGCCAGAGAACAATTTTCTGTAGTGCTATGGAAAATATTAGCCTCACTTCCAACGACTCCTTCCACTGCATTTATGTTGTACAGTCACCGGCAGAAATCATCACTTATTTATGCTAGTGATTGTACTTTTTCGTGGGTACTAGGTAGGTACTTAACAACTTGATACTTTTGTCCCTCAAATAGAGGTAAAGTAGGGCTTTGAGAGATTCGAATTTGACTACAAATTTAATGAAAGAGTCGATAGGAGTTGCAAAACATGCAACCACTAATTCACTACCTAATTATAGGTACCTAGAAATAAAACAACGGAAACGGATTAAATCGCGTATAATGTCACCCGATGACCACGAACGCTGTAAAGTGTTCGAAACGTCGGGATGAATTGTAAATTCATTATATACGCGATTTATTCCGCGATAGTTACTCGTGAAATAAAACTATGGAAACAGTTTTATTTCATGAGTAACTATCGCGGTAACCGACGACAATATTATAGGTACCTAGGTTTATGAATTCGTAACGTAATACTTACAGGAATGTAGCTGTAACTTTGTACTGTTTAAGCGAATACAAGTATGTGTAAGTGAAGCTACACGAATAATTGATTCTTAAACGATAAGGAGCCCCTAGTTAGTATTCAATCGTTGTACACTCTGGGCGCATTTATAGCTTACAATTAGTTTCCTGGGGCTCATTATAGGTGCCCGTCGGAATGCCTAATCGTCTCGGTAGGGCCCGTACCTGTTATCAACAACGTGTAGTCTAATAGACACCATTCATCGTCGCTGAAAGATAACCGTCTCTCTGTATAGGGGCACAGATGTTGACTTGACTGGGATGTTCAATGAAGAGGATTGATTATATAATACTGTCTTAGATACTTACAGAAAATTCATACATATAACTTGTTCTTGTACAAAACGTTTTGATGACGATGTTTCTTTACTGACCAAACCACATCTACTACTACGGTTCCTACCACTTCATCCTCTTTGTAGTCTGTAGTTCCTACGCATGATAAGTTTTTTTTTAATCTTTCGACTCTCAACTCTTGAATGCTGAACGCACGTGACACATACGTTTAACAAAAAAATGTCTGTTTCAGGGTCTAAATGCGTGTAGCGATGGCGAGAGCGCGCTGAGGCCGCTTGAGATCGTGGCGCCGCGCATCGACACCTACCGGTTCTCGATGGCCAACCTCGAGGAGACGCACGACGCGGACCTCGACGCCATCCTGGGCGAGCTCTGCGCGCTCGACTCCGAGTACGACGAGGAGATATCGAGGGTCTCTTCAGGTAACATCAATTGCTATCTGTCTGTACAAAGGTGGACTGGACATTATGGTTTCTTCTTACTTCCGAGCCCTTCAAATTGCAAAATCCTGCATTGCTTGGCTTCTAATCAAACTTATGCAACGTCTGTTAAAATAAGATGTAACTAGTTAGTAGTAGTAGGCCATTGGTCCGAATGTCGTTTGGAAATCGACTTTCGCACTCTCGGATATGGGTAAATTGAGTATCAGTAGATTCAGCGTGTATGATATCTTGAACATATGATGACAAATGCAAAAAATATCCGAGATGGGTAGAACAAGCGACCTGCTTATGCTGCTTATTAACGGGTGGCCTATTATGGGTTAAAATTATGTAAGCTTTCGCAGATCATATCGCCCTTAATAATTTAGGTTACTTAATTATGTAGTTACTTTTTAAAGTAACGAATACGTGTCTGCGTGTCCAGGGTACTCGTCGAGCAGCAAGGGCGAGGGGCCGGGCTGCACGCGCCGGCCGGAGTGCAAGGACGCCTGCGACGGCGCCGCCGTGCCCCGGACCGACTCGCCCGACAATGACTCCGCCTTTAGTGATACTGTAAATAACATTCTTCATCCATCCTATGCCTTCTATGGCAGATCCCCTGGAGCTCTGGTCCATAATTTGTTCAAGTGACCTTCTTGTACAAAATACAATGTGACCCCTCCCCCACTGACTCCAATGCTGGATCCGCTCTTGTTAACATTAATCAACTGACTAATACTTAATCAGTACCTACATATAGTGCCTACTACGTATTCTGTAACATTTTTAATATCAACCAACGATTTAAAGTATGAAAACATTTTTGCCAATGTTGTATTGCCTTGGCTACAATTGTACGTTTTACAGGTTTCAATGCTGTCGAGCGAATCCTCGGCGTCGAGTAGTGCCAGTGCAAAATGTAAAGCGATGAAACTCAATTTACATCAAGATCAAAAGGTAAACGTCGGTCATTTAATAACCATGCTATTTAAGAGTCAGAAGAAGAACTCAGTCGATCCACATTATAAATGATTTCAGAACGCAAGTTTCCAACAGAAGGCGGATAAGATAAAGCTGGCGTTGGAGCGCATGCGCGAGGCGAACATCAAGAAGCTGTTCATCAAGGCGTTCTCTACGGACGGGTCGTCGAAGAGCCTGCTGGTGGACGAGAAGATGAGCTGCGGCTACGTGGCGCGCCTGCTGGCCGACAAGAACCACGTCTGCATGGAGCCCAAGTGGGCCGTGGTCGAGCAGCTGCCCGACCTGCACATGGGTCAGTCCGCTTACCGCACCATATCTCTACTCTACTCTACACAATGCATCACTCACTACCGATTATTGGAATTCGACCGCTACGTTTTGTATATTTCTTTCAGTAACATCTCAATTAACTTTTTTTTCAATTTAAATAAATAATAAGTGATCATATAAATACCATAGCACTAGATCCCCTATTTCTAGTGGTGCTAAAAATAGTTATTTGTTATACAAGGGGGCAAAGTTGTATTTTAACGCCGAGTGTGGAATTGAAAAACGAGCAAGTGAAAGGATTCTGTAGTTGAACCACGAGCGAAGCGAGTGATTCGAGAAAAGAATCCTGAACTTGCGAGTTTTTTAACACACGAGAAGTAAAATACATTTGCACCCGAGTGTAACACAAAACTTTTCCCCTCACTATATATAGCGAGGAAAGTACAACGCAAAAAATGCGTTTATCACTGCTTCCAGTAGTTCCACAGGTGGCAAATTCTTTATTACTAGATTCACCTACTTTTATCAATTTTAAGGCAGTTAATTTGACTTTATTCAAGGTCAAATTACTTTACCCACTAGTGGATAAAATGCGTTTTTACCCGCTGGTATTAAAGGACAAAACACGTGTTTCCGAGCTAGTGAGGGGAAAACTAAATTACGCCGTTTTCGAGAAACTAAGACGTGGGTGTGCGAAGACTGCGAAGTAGAAATTCAAAAATTGGCCCTCAGTTTCTGTCAGTATCAATATGTGTCATACTGGGGTTAATATTCGGGAGTGGACTTTATGCTTTGTTTGCTAATTATACTTATCCATTTCATGCGTTGGGTCGATGTTATACAGTACATACATAAATACAAGATTATTATCTTATCTCAGTTGCGAAACATTTATAAAAAATAATCATATTTTAATTCAATTTTTACCTTTTTGCAGAGCGTGTGTATGAAGACCACGAGATGTTAGTGGATAATTTAATGTTATGGACAAGAGAGTCGAAAAATAAAATATTATTCGCCGAGAGGCCAGACAAAATATCATTGTTTCAAACTCCGGAGAAGTTCCTTTTATCGGAGGATGACAGAGGTAAGCTTACTCAATAATCCATACTAATATTATAAATGGGAAAGTGTGTGTGTCTGTTTGTTTGTCCGTCCTTTACGGCAAAACGGAGCGACGAATTGGCGTGATTTTTTATAAGTGGAGATAGTCGAAAAGATGGAGAGTGACATATTAGGCTACTATTTGTCTCTTTCTAATGCGAGCGAAGCCGCGGGCGAAAGCTAGTAATAATATATTTTATTGCAACCATGGTATTAAATATTACAGTTGTTATGATAAAAAATACAGCCTCTCATGGAAATGGATAAGGACATAGCAATCAATTAATTACATGACATTCAGAATAGGTACTTATATTCACATGCAATCTATAAGTAGGTACGGTCACTGTATTGCGTGTAAAAAAACAATGATTGCCTGATGGTAGGTATTGATTATCTATGTGTCGTAGGCTGGTCAAGCGAGCACGATGAGCATTCGCGACAAGTGATCTTGGAAGAATTCTTCGGGCAGAGCGGCGCGGCGAGCAGCACGGCGCCCTCCGTGTCGGGCCACCCCGTGCCCCCCATGGAGGGCCCGCTCTACCTCAAGAGCGATGCCAAGAAGGGCTGGAAGAAGTACCACTTCGTCCTCAGACCTTCCGGTAAACCTTCCTGATATCCGTTGTCCCCTCACTGTCGTTACAAACAAATGAAAAACTAAACATTGAGGGATCAACTGGTTTTATGTGTGGCCACACTTAGTAATTAAATGCTCTGCGATTTTTATGCCACTGCGAATACATATATAAGTAACGCCGATGCAATGTTTTGTATGCCATTACATTATGATTTGTCCCTCAAATAGGTCTCTACTATTCGCCGAAGGATAAAGTGAAGACGCTGAAGGAGCTAGTCTGCTTAGCGACTTTCGACACGAACGAAGTTTACTTAGGATTGAATTGGAAGAAGAAGTACAAGTCGCCGACCGACTACTGTTTCGCCATCAAGCACCCGAGGCTACAACAACCAAAGAGTGTTAAGTTTATTAAGTTCCTGTGCGCGGACGACCAGCGGACGCTGGAGCGATGGGTCACCGCCATGCGGATAGCCAAGGTGAGTTACGCAACATTACTCTTAAATTGATAGAAATAGAGATGTCTATTTGTTTCCAATGTAGATATTCATATGATATTTAGGCACATGGCCCGTGGTAGGATATCGCTAAATTGTTGGCTGCTGTGAAATGTTTCAGAACTCCTGTCCTGTGTATATTAAAGTCTGTCAAAGATGTTTTGGTTAGTTTATTTTGGCAATGCGATTGTAGCCCCGGTAAAGATTATTATTGTTGTTGTTGTTACGTGAATACAATGATTCTTAACAATTCAAAAAATGTCTGCAGCGAATGTAATCACCGTAATTAGTTGTTGTCAATTGCGCACAGTTGCAAAATATTATCAAGTTCAATAATCTTGCCGTACTACTGGGTCTACAATGCACGATTGAAACAATAGTACATTACTATACAAGTGCGGAAAATATTATAATGAGGGTTACCAAAACTGTAGCCATCATTATAATTATGTTTAGCCATTCGTTGAGCGGCAGTGATGAAGTCATGCTCATGACCTTTGGTGTGTGGTCCGCAGCACGGCAGGCAGCTGCTGGAGAACCACCGCTCGCTGGTGGAGGAGCTCACGCAGGAGGACCTCGACCACCTCGCGCACGCGCGCTCCTGCTCGGTGAGATGCTCTCATTCTACACCAAACACAGAACATTACTTCCATGCTCTATGTCCCGATCACATGCATGCCAATGCACTTAGTTCATACATATATATATTATCACCTCAAATTAAAAGTTACTATTAAGTTAGGGGTGGGACTAATTACTTTCGGCATAATTCATAAACGCTCGAACTAGCTAATAATCGATGCGCGTCGTATATTTCACGTGTGTAATTCAGTCTCGACTCCCATAATAACAAAACCATCTCACTGCACGCAGCGAGTTCAACTGGCTCTATAGTTGTGCTGTTCTTGAGAACGTTTTCATTTTACTACGCTAGAACGTTCCTCATAAAAACGAGAGTATGTTCTTGAGAACGGCATAACTGTGACCGGTTAGCAAATGGTCAGTATGATAGTTACCGTCCAGTCGCTAGTCGGTGGACCTGGACGGTATGCTGACGTAGAGGTGTCCGCAGATAACGTCGATCCCCACGAAGACGGGCGGCGCGGCGGCGGCGGGCGCCAGCAGCCCCGCACAGGCCTGCAGCATCTCGAGCAACGCCAGCGTCGCCAACTCCGACATCAGCAGTGGCAGGTGCGTGTGCCAGTAGACTATACAGACTTACGTAAAATGGCGCAATTTCACTAGTCGTTAACTCATTCGGTACGCAGCATACGGGGACTCCCCGCAGGCGAGATAACAACTAATGAAAGTTATTATTACTATTTAATTTCCCCGAATGCGGGCCCTGTGGCACGGCTTCCAGAAATCTCTCGCACCCCGAATGCGGACTCTATCGACTAATGAAAACATTTCCCCGAATACGGGTTCTAAGGCACGCGTTCCAGAATTCTCTCGTACCCCGCATGCGGTCCCTATCGACTAATGAAATTGCGCCATATATGTAGGCGGCCGAGATGAAGCCAAACTTCCTTCATTACTGTCTCCGCTCCGCTATCCTTGTAATTTTATTAATGGCCAACTCTCTTAGTAAACGAGTTTACTGAACTAATTTTGTAATTTAAAATTTTTGGAGCGACTATTTGCGAAAATATTAACAATATCAAAAAAATATTATGTAAACCCCAACAATATATGTTTGGGTTGAAATGAAAGAAAAAAACGTTTACGTGTGTGTTACACTAACAAAAGATTTTTTTCCACTTTTTATTATTTTTGCACTTTGTCGGCGTGATTGATATCAGGTACAGTGGGGCAAATCTCGACTGGGGGGGTACAGCGGGGGGGGGAGCAATTGTAACTAATAAATAAATAAATATTATTGGACATTCTTGCACAGATTGACTGAGGCCCACGGTAAGCTCAAGAAGGCCTGTGTTGTGGGTACTCAGACAACGATATATATAATATATAAATACTTACATACATAGAAAACATCCATGACTCAGGAACAAACAACTAATCCTAGGACACTCTATTTAATAATGCAAACATTGTAAAACATGGAAAAAATGGACCAGTTACATTTGCCCCCCAGTCGAGATTTGCCCCGCTGTACCTTACTTACATATTGGCACCAAATTTCAGCTTTCTAGTACTAACGGTCACTGAGATTATCCGCGGACGGACGGACAGACAGACATGGCGAAACTAGGGCTCCTAGTTGACTATGTAACCCTAAAAAAGGAATGTTTAATTTTGGGAATTACCAAAAATCGTGAAAGTTTAAATTAGATTTTCAATGTCTGGCTCGCGTAGATATCTGAAAGAAAAACCGAATTACTTACTCGAAAATTGAAAATCGGTTTTTGCCCAACAGTATACCTAAATTATGATGATCCATGCGAAATCGTCATTGCATACAAATGTATAATCCTCATTTTCCTCCTTCGATATTAAGGTTATTGAATCTTTATGAATTGACGCAGCTACAATAACCGTAACTATGCTGCTAAGGGCCACTTGCGCCAAAGGGTTAACCCACCATTTTATATAGAATTTGACAGATGACAGCCCACTAACCCTAAGTTAAGTGGTTGGTGCAAGTGGGCCTAAATAACGCTGAAAACAGACCTCTTAGGGCCACTTGCACCAACAGAAATGGAGGGTTAATCCACTATTTTATATGGAATTTGACAGTTGACAGGGCACTAACCCTGTGGGCCTTAATTGAGAGCATGCGCGGATCCAGGAGCCTAAGAGCCTGGAGCCTAAGTTGGCCATACAAATAGACCACGTGATTCCCCCCCCCCCCTGGGGCCCCGGGCCTTTACCACGTGACCCCCCCCCCTGGGCACGAAGCTGGATCCGCGCTTGATTGAGAGTGTGAATAAGAGCGAGTGTTGTTGTGGCAGGCACTCGCGCGCCTCGTCCTCCAGCTCGAGCGGCTGCCTGTCCGACGGCGGCACGGCCTCCGAGAGCGCCTTCGACTGCGAGTTCCCTATGGGTGAGTCTTCCTGCTGCTTTCATCCTTACCTATGGGCATTTTCAAAATTTGGGACCCAAAGTTAGCGAAATTTAACAAAAATTAGCTCGCTGTCAGTTTTGTGACGACAATTAAGCATAAAATCTGTCTAAAACTTAACTTTTTTCACGTTCTGAATGTAGATTATCGCTTAAAGTTTATATAATTAACACAAACAATATTTTTATTGAAATTTCATGCTTTATTGTCGTCATATAACTGACAGCTAGTTAATTTTTGTTAACGACTTACGCAAATTTTGGGTCCCGAATTCTGAAAATGCCCCTATACTTTGACATTTTTGCCGACGGTAAAGGTATCCTTATGAGCTAATTTTGCAATGGCTTGTACAGAGTAGATAGTACATAAATAAGTAGTTATTATATTACATATTCTCTTTGCTGTTGATATTAGATACATCTATCCTAGTTACAGAGAGTGATAGAGATACCTATCAAGACTGACTAGACTTAGCGTTAAACAGTGTTATGAAATGGTTTGCTAGGAATAGTAGGAATCAAATCGTAGTAAACCTAAGTAAAAAAACCTGTTGTTTACCTCTGTAATAAAATTTATTGTAATGTGTGTGTTCCTATGTACATTTCTGAGGTTGTGCAATAAAGTGGATTTGTATTGTATTGTTGTAAAAAAAAAACGATACGATAGATACGTGTACGATTTTATTTTTCCTGTAATATTCATTATATGGTAAAAATTTCATAAATTTATGTTGGTAAACTTCGGAGATAAGGGAACGGTATTTTTTTACATTTTCCTTCAAAAAACAATTTTTTTCCACAACAAAAAAATCATAATAGTTTTGATATGTACAGTTTGAGCTCTTTCTAACGATACCCCACTTGACCTAGTAACTTGAAATTTACAGTTTGCCCTCCTTTCGTTTTGGCCATGACCTGTAATTAATATTAATAAATTTAAAAAAATAATACTTTCAATTTGTAGAGGTTAACGATGTTCATAAGTATTCCAAATTTCAAAGCTATAGCATAAGTAGTTGGGGATACCGAGGGAAGTTGAAACACTTTTGACATAGAACTCAACATCATAATGGTGTAATAATGGAAAAATGGAAAAAAATGGATTAGTTACAATTGCCCCCAGTCGAGATTTGCCCCGCTGTACCTTAAACAAATATTGTACGCCTGACAGGCAAATTATAGTGAAACTACCTACCGAGCTACCTACTAAAATATCACACATATGTAAACCTATAATTATACAATAAATTTTATATTTCGAAAAAATAATATTACATTTCGAACCATGCGATTGAATATTGAGAACGCCGTGCAGTTTTTAATTTAACTGAGTACAGAAAATATGTAGGTGCTTTGATGTCTTTATGATTTTGTCAGAGTTTGACGTGTCGCTTGAGTATCTGATATCTGATTTGGTAAAATGTACCGTATGGGTTTGAACGCTGGTTTACCTCTGATCCCAGGAACGATAAAGCGCAAGCCATCGATGAAGCCGAACATCCCGCTGACGTGGATGACGCGGCAGCTGAAGGAGATGGCGGAGACGGAGGCGGCCGAGGCGGGGGGCGGCGACGGCGGCACGCTCACGCGCACGCCCCGCGCCGCGCGCGACGACTCCACGCTCAAGCGCCGCCACCACATGAGTACGTCTTCCCATCATTACCAATTACCACTCAATAGTATACATTTTACCTCTACATATAAAGTCTATTCAAGAGGACGTGTATACGAGCTTTATTCATGTTTACAGATTCCTCAGAGAGTGCAATTTATGGCAGAGCGACACTGATGAACAGCCCGGCTCGGGACGAGCCAGCGTCCCCGGGTTACGGCATCTACGAGAGCATCCCTCGGGACGCCGCGCCGGCCGCCGACGCCGGCTCCTCGCTATACGGATACGCCGGCCTGTACAAGCCGGCCGCCGACGACCTGCCCCCGCCGCCCGCGCTCGAGCCTGACGCCATGTTCAGCTCCACGCTCAGCCTGGACTCGCTGCCGCCGCCCCCGCCGCCGCCCGACCCCGTGGAGGACCTCTCCGGCTCGCAGCTCAGCCTACCTCCGCCGCCGCCCGAGCACACCATAGACACTCAGCCGGGCCGCGTGCACGACATCGTCAACCAGCTGACTTCGCATCAGATCGAGCAGACCGGCCGGGCGGGCCTGTCGCGAGCCAACTCCCGGAACTCCGACCTGAGCCGCTCGTTCCCGCGGCAGCCCTCCCTAGACAGCGTCAGCTCCGGCACGTCGCGCACATCCTCCCTGCATTCCGATAAGAGCATCTACGGACAACAGAACGTCGCGTACGGTGCATGTCTAGCTGAACTTCAAAACAAGAAGTTGAGTAACGGCAGTCCCTCCATTCAGAAGAAAATTCTAGCGGAGCCGACGAAGGAACGCACGGGCTCAATGAAGAAAGTGAATTTCTCCGACGATTTGCCGACGTGCACCACCGACTCCGCGAAAAAGAACAAGAAAATCACGTTCAACTTGAAAGACGCACCGCCACCGTCGCCGCGCAAGCCGCCCCCTCCGAAACGCAACGAAAGCACGCGACTGTCGTCTCCTAAGAAGTTAGCAGATTCCAACAGCAACCCGCCCAAAGAATTCCTTAAAGATCTGCAACGCGTAATGAGAAAAAAATGGCAGGTCGCTCAAAAGTGTAAGTTGGAACCCGCGACGACACCTCACGAAGTACTGGGCTTCCGAGAATATCCCCTGTCGGAAGACTACAAAGAGACGAGCGTATCGATGTGGGTGCAGGAGCATTACGGGAGCACGGTGGAGGACCCGTTCTACGAGAACGTGTACGGGCGCGAGGCGAGCTCGGCGCCGCGGCGCGAGGAGCCCAGGCCCATCAAGAAGCGGCCGCCGCCCGCGCCGCCGCGCCGCAGCGACTCCACGCACCTCTCCTCGCACCCGCTGCCCTCCGCCGTGCACCCCTCCGCTTGAAACCTGCTGTGGCGCGCGTGCTGCTGGCTGTGGACGGGCCGGCCGCCCGCCGCCGACGCCGATGACGCGCACGATCATATCACTACTCGACACTACTGTGATAGCTTCAACGGTTCCGCTAGTACAGCTGACGGTGAAGGCCGTGCGTGATGTCGTTTTTATATAGTGTATAACGTATGGGCGAACATTTCAGACGTTCAGGTCAATGCTTTAGTTTTTCTGTTTTTTATTGAATAGTTAAAATTGTAACATTTACACTACTGACTACTAAATGTAGTGTGGCTCTGGGTGTTTAGGAGTAATTAAGTAAGTCACCGACGAGTGTACGTATGCCTATTATAGTAACAAATTTTATTATGATCATATTTCAAGTAGATAAGGAACCGATATTACTGTTAGTACCAAACTGTGCGAGCACATGTCGTGTCCAATAAATCGTTTGCAAGGTATGTTAAGCGCGTTTAGTGATAGCGTGAAATTTAAACAACTAATGTAAGACGAGACAAATGTGGTCTTAACTAAATAAGTGTGCTAGTAGAAGCTTATTATTCTATCTGCTAAAAGTAATGTAACTAGGTAATTTTCCAGAACAAGTTCTGACAAGAAAAGTGAAGACCAATTTCGATATTAAAATGTTATTATTTCGAAAAATATAATAAATAATTTATCGTAATTTGAAAGGCGGTGCTATTTTGAGAAGGTATAATGTATTGTAGGTTATTTGCAAGTCTACTTGTAATAAAACTGTTTTTAAAATGAGCTACCTAATATAGATAGTTTTAAGCTCAAAATAATATCTAAGTATTTTTAAAACATTTTATTTATTTATTTAAAAATTTAATAACATGACAGTTTAATTTATGTAAGACAGTTGGTTACAAGTGGACGGACAAAATGGTTCAGGGCACGAGTCGGAGTTTTGTGTCAATTTTTACTTTGTGTTCCTAGTGAAAATATAAGATCGTTTGAAAATCTTAGCAGATTCACGTCAAGTCAGGAAATAATGTATGTTAATAATGTTATATTTGAATGAAAGGCGTCATTTTACAAATGTTAAAAGACACAGCCGGCAAGTGTAGGAGGTAAAGAAACTCCTGATAGATACGGTACAATCGTATTCAAAGACAGGTGCACTTATAAGTGTACTCGACTCAAATTGCTGGTACAATTTGTATTTATTCGGAAGAATGTGTTAGGTAATTTGAATTTGCTATGTTAATTTACGCTAAATATCCTGCAATGTTAAAATTGAACTCCGAACTATCGGCAGCTCCTATAGGACCGGAGTCGTGATTTTTATTTTATTAGTTATGCTTACAAAACTTAATCTAACAGAGTAAATAATAGGTTTACCTACTCAATCACAATGTCTTGTAGTTATTCCTTTTAAATGTTCTATTTTATGCAAACCAGCCGGCGTATCACGCTTCGAACTTTTTCACTTATCCACGTGGATAAGACGTCTGTCACTCTCACACTGACATACTTGCCAAAGCGTGACGGATACTTTATCCACATAGATAAGTGATAAAATTGGAAGCATATAATACGCCGGCAGAAAGCAGTTAATAGTTTGTGTTGTAGTTGAATTGTGGCAGCATTAATTAAGGAAATCTACCATTCCACTTATAAGAACATGAAGGAAAACAATCTATTCTTTCATTTTGGTTTGATCCGAGAACGTCAACCGGTTAATTTATAAAAAAACATCAATTAAACACTTGAGAATAATTATTTCCTACTTACTCTTTTGATAACTTACTTTTGAGTATTGTACCTAGATTAAAACAAAGAATCGGAAAACATTTTAAGGGTAGGTATTAAATTTGAAGAGATTCTATGTATGACCTTGACATTAGACGGCAAATAAAATATAGATACCTAACTATTTAGTTAATAATTCCTAATTTAGTGCCATAATTTAAACATATTTTGCGTTTTTTTGGCAAGGTGATTCATGTTTATTTCGCTGAATAAAATAAATAATATAATTTATAAGGACTAATCTATACGTTCATACGATTATTTATACGTCCCTACCGTAGTTGGCAAAAGTCACGTACCTACCGCCTTATTTTATACACGTTTACTCGTATGACGTATGCGGAAACAAATCCTACACGTCAAAAGGACAAGATGTAAAAATAAAAATAACTCCAATATCATGAAGATCTCAGTGTTGGCATAATGCGTTACTTATTTATTATGTTCGGGCTGTGATTTATTTTTTGTGTCTGGCTTAGTTTCTGGTATTGAATTGTATAAGTACCCCGTTAAACAAACTAAACTGAAGTGAATGCTACTTGTGCAAAATTTAAGAGATTTCATTCCACGGTAACACACTGTTTTAATTTACGTTATTGATACGATTTATATAATTCTAAGGAAGTTAAGCGATGAATTTTCTCAGGCTAGACTGGAACTGGAAGTACAAAAATATACATGTATAGGTACATAACCTCGGGTGAATTTTACTTCGATTACGAAATTATCGATACTCTAAATATATGTACGAATTTTGCTAGTTCTAGTCTAGAGCTTATCTTTTCAACATTATAGGTACCTAGTTCTTTATCTAATTATTACAACCGGTCTGGCTCAGTCGGTAGTGACCCTGCCTGCTGAGCCGCGGTCCTGGGTTCGAATCCCGGTAAGGGCATTTATTTGTGTGATGAGCACAGATATTTGTTCCTGAGTCATGGATGTTTTCTATGTATAAAAGTATGTATTTATCTATTTAAGTATGTATATCGTCGCTTAGCACCCATAGTACAAGCTTTGCTTAGTTTGGGGGCTAAGTTGATCTGTGTAAGGTGTCCCCAATATTAAAAAAAAAAATCTCCCTCGTGAAACTTAGTTTCAAAATGTCTCAATTCTTCATTGCCAGATCCATGATTGGCAATGAGGCTTTGGGACCATTATTGTCTTCACTTTATAAACTCCACGTTTTATCATCTCTAAAATTATACGATTGTATCTATACATGTCCTTAAACGAATGAATAGTTTGACATAATTAATAATACTTATCTACATGTAGCGTCGTTTAGTAATCACCGTACGTATAAAATAGGCAACGAGAATCCATCCAGATTCAAATCGGGTTACTAAGACTGAAAGCACAATTGATCCGATTTTGACAATAAACTTGCGTCCAATGTTGGCATAGAGGTACCTATTAAGGTAAACGTCTTAGTGTATAACAGGCCAGCCAATAGTTGATGCCGTGTCTGTCACCCTTAATGGAATTCAGATTAAAATAGGCAACTATGGGGCACATTAAAGCTAAATAGCGCGTATGTCAACTCCAGTGAGTCCACAGTACCTTCTGTATTATTACCTATTGGGTAAAAAAACGTGGCCCTGACTTAGGCCCGGTTGCACTGACCACAACTGTCGACGGACTGATTAACGTAGCTCGATAGAAAATTAGATAGGTATCAACATTCGTTAGAGCCGTAGTTTTTGTGATTTTAAGTACCTAGAGATGGTTTAGTGCAACCAGCCCTTAATATGTGTATTATTCTATCAATAACCGGTTACTTAACAAGAAACCATTTATACAATTAGTTATACAGTGCTTAATTATTACCATTGATCTTTTAACATAGGGCAACCGTCACTAATAATTTTTTTAACTTAACAGTTGATATTGTACCTACTAATGGATGTGTCCTATGGTAAGCATTTAAATATAAATATTAGATAATTACGGGTTTCTACTTTTTGAACAGACTATAAAATTATGTATTCGGTACGATTTAGTTATATTACAATTATATATGTAACGCATTTATTAGTATTCATGGATATCTAAGTTAAAATTGTACAGAACAAATTCATTATAATATTAGTTCTTTGTATATTTTTTCAAATATAACGAACTTTCAAATTGGATATGTGTTTTATTGGCACAATAAAACTGTTTTACTATATGAGCAATTCCCGAAAAGTTTGTACATTTGGATCACGTCTTTGATTTTGATAAAAATTGGTAGGCTGTCAGAGTCCATGATGCTGAGCAAGATCCAATAGGTTTCCCAAAATGTCCTAGGTAGTTTGTATTGTACGTGATCCAAATGTACAACTTTTCGGGAATTACTGATATAGTGTTAAAACTGGTAGGGTTAACCCACCATTTTCGTTGGTGCAAGTGGCCCTTAGTGTGCTAGTTTGCGACGGTAAAGGCTTTCTTGATTATCTTCAAAAACAAAGTTGTATTTTATCCACAAGTGCAAATCTGTGGTCCTAGTGAAAAAGGGTATAACTCAAATTGACTCTGTGAAAAAGGTCATAAGTCCGAAGTGAACTTGGTGACTTGTGCCCTTTTCCACCGAGTCAATTTGAGTTATACCCTTTTTACTAGGCCCACAGAAATATGACAATGCGTTGCCATGGTTACAGGACCCAACAAAGCGTTTCAAATTTCGCCGGCGGGGGCTGGTTTTGGCGAATAGACCCGGGTCGTGCCTTTAGATCTTTAAGCTACTACTACGTAAGGGTCTATATTAATTCGCATAACGTTTAATACGCATATCATTATTTCGCATAACAGATTACGTATAATGCTATGCGTATTAAATGTAAATTGTTATAACGATGAATTGGGATAATTATTATAATTAATAAGGGACCATCCACACACAGGCGACGCATGTCCTGAGACGCGGAACGGACGTCATGCGCCACGCCGCCTGGATGTAATTTAAAAAACGTCTCCTCAGTACATTTTGTATCAACTATATTTAAGGTATTTTCCCTTCATGTCTTGGGACACCCTGTATAACGTTATTCGATTTGTAATTTGTGAAAATTGGCGTTTATAGATTTTGGAAACCATACCTACAGGGTGCGAGAATTAGGTCAATCGCCAATCGATCCCATTCCTATCAAAAATCAAAAGCTTGTAGGTACGAGACCATAAAAATCCGGCTATAAAATCCATAAATTGAGAAAAACGCTTTGATTGATCTAATCGCTTGCTCCATAGAATAAGTTAAAATGGTAAGGTGCATTAGGGTAAGGGTGCTCTGGTAATTCCGAAAGGGGAATCTTGATATGATGGAAATAATGGTGATTTTTATGCGACTTTCGGAATTACCGTAATGCACCTTAAATATTTTTATGATTTAATTAAAGTTATAAGTAATAATAGATTAAGTAATATTAATAAATAAATACATTTAATTGCCTATGATTTTACAGCACTACAGTTGCGTTAATGCGCTGTAAAATTAATTAAAAGTAAAGTTATGCGGATTCGGCCCGCAGGTTCAGGTCTACGCTAGTCGGGTCATTAACTTTTAAGTTAACTTTAAAAAATGTTAACGGACTCGTTAACTTCCGTTAAATTTCTCGGAGTCCGTTAATCGTTAATCCAACACGGCACGCGACAGTTGCGCCGCGAAAAACACGTTCTGAACGCTATTATAAAAGCCTGAAGTATGGCAAATCCTAAGATTTACCGGTAAATCCTAGGTTTTACCGATTCCGAACGCTAAAAGCCCGAATGCCCAAAATTTACCAATAGCCGTATCCACCATGAAAGTACCTGTGATTTTTTGAACGTCAACCCATACGAAATATCAAGCGTCATTACAAAAGAATCATCAACTGAATCGTTCACAAGACACATGAACAAAATTATCAATAATCTAAAAAAGTTCAACAACACCTAATGAATGAGTTACCACAGCTTCAAGGTGAATGGTCGCCCGTATTCCTAGCGAGGTTAAACAACAGTTAATACAAAAAAAAGCCCGAAGTATTGTTATATGTTCATGTCGCTTCGCTTTCACCAATGTTGATTCGGTGAATCCTAGGTTTTACCATGGCGACTGTACTAGTGTCAGCAACATATTAGAGCCCAATTAGATTAGATTAGATTTCTTTATTTCATGATAAAAATTACACTATAAATTTGCTACATGTCAAAATTATGTTTATCTTCTCATCATGATCGTCAAAAAATACATAATAAATTCTAAATAAAAATAATTATGTCTCCCAATAAGGATCGTCATTTACAAAGAAAGAAAATACACATGCCAAGCTAAATAAAATTAAGTTACAATATCATAAAATTATCACAAAGCAAGAAAATATTATAAAACAGAGAAAAATATCATAATGTCATCGGTCATTAAAAATTCAAATCCATGTACTCATTTACAGAGTATAGGGGGTTATCTAACAAAAGGTGCGCTTAAATGCTTCGTCACATGGCTCATTTCTCAGATCGGCAGGTAAGTGCTCGTCGTAAGTAGGGCCGATGACTCGAGGGTTCTTTCTTGAAAGTGCCATGCGACGGGGGACTGTTCTCAGACGCCCTGTGGATCGAAGCTGTTTGCCCGGAAAGTCATCATCATCATCCTCCTTGCGTTATCCCGGCATTTGCCGCGGCTCATGGGAGCCTGGGGTCCGCTTTGACAACTAATCCCAAGATTTGGCGCAGGCACTGGTTTTACGAAAGCGATTGTCATCTGACCTTTCAACCCAAAGGGTAACTAGGCCTTACTGGAATTGCCCGGAAAGTCAATGCGTGCAAATTGGGATATATTATGTCTAACATACAGCAGTACGTCGAACAGGTATTGTGAGTAGTGCGTCGTCATTATACGTTGAGAACCGAAGAGCTCTCTACAAGGGTACCTGTCTCTTACACCGGCAAGTGTACGTATTGCGCGTTTCTGCATTACAAGGACTATTTGCATCAGTTGAATTGCCCCAGACGACACATTTACGACCACATTCACTTTCCAGCAGAACTCTCCTAGCCTCTATCGCCCCGACGGCACCAGCATCGCGCTTCCGCCTGCTGTGGTCTTGCAGCTCTCCTGGCATAGCTCTCGGCTGCAGTAGCTCAGGTCACAGCCTTCCACATCCAGCCAAGAATCCTCTCTAGACACGCAGGGGCTGTGTATGAAAATCGGGTAGCTTTGGCAACCCCTACGGTACAGAAAGGTCAGGAAGTGACCATGATTCCAAATTAAATTTTTTTTTGCGTGTTAACGGATTATCGATTAACTTTAACTTACGTTAAATTTGTTGAAATGTATCGCTTTAACGGTTAACGACGTTAACTTTTTTAGTAACGGATTAACGATTATCGAAGTTAACTGTTGGATTAACGGTGCCCAGCTGGGCGATTCTCAGAGATGACGTTCGGTGTCTGATTTCGGTGCTGATTTTTATTTTCTACTTTTTTGATATGTCAGTCTATTTACTAAAATCTTGCCTAAATATAAAATATATTGGTGGTGGAGGCCTCCATTAGAACCTTATAGTTTGTAAGAAATCTGACATTTTAATATCACCGAAATTATGTATGGGCACTGTAATCAATTTGCACCACCGAAATTCAATTTTTTACACATTATTCCACATTTCAACTTTATATATAACTTGTTATTCAATTTATTGATATTTTTCATTTTAATTCGATGACAGGGGGCCGATTTTTGAGTCTATGTACAAAGGCTCAAAATCGCGCAATTATATTAAATTTTACGTCGTAATATACTTGTCATTATCGAGTAGTGAATTTTGTACGACGCATAGTATGGCTTAATTTGCTTACAAACATAGTTTTATGTTTTTACAAAGTATATCCTACTATTTAAGTATGAAATGTTAGGAAATAATGCACAAGAAACCAGTTTACAACGTGGCAATCGAAGTCGGTGGTCACTTTTTTTGATATTGGTGGTCAAAAAATCCACCGAAACCACGGAAATCGAGTCCACTGATATCAAATTTTATCGCTTTTTCGGAGATAATTGCAATAGCATGCATGAGGTTCGTTCTCAAAAAAGTGGCACCGTCAGGGTAAAGTGAATGGAAAAAAATGAAAATGGTTTTTTGTACCTTTTTGGATTTAAATATGTTTTTGAGTGCATCAATGATACGGAATTTGCGGGAGGGAACGAAATAGTCGTAAAAACGTAGAAGTTATGGCGAGTTGAAATTTTAGACATACAGGAGAAAGTGAATAGACAGGGTAGCAGGGAAAACGTGGCAGGATAAAGAGAGTTTGAATAAAAAAACAAGTTTACCACTAATAATTCAACGTATATCGACTATTATGATTTTGTTAGGATAAAATTTTTTTCTTTAAGTAGAAACAAAAGCAAAAAAAAGTATTTTTTTTAAACAATATCCATTATTTTTTATTCAAATCAGTTGAAGTACTATCTGAGAAGTGATATCTGATTATTGTTTTCTGTCACGATGCCTGCTCGTACCAAATGTTTCTTTTTGACCCAGTGTTTGACTGGTAGAGAATGCCTTAAGGGATTATGTACACCATATTGTACTTTTTTATGTGCAATAAAGAATTAATAAATAAGTACCTATAATCACAGGCTTGTAAAACAACAAAGCACATATCATGATTCACAATGTGAGTTGTACTTGTGCGTGTAATGCCTGAAATGGCTTCCCCAGTGGAAGAGTTGGTTCGTCTCCTTGATGTCTCCTTGGTAACAGATGTCAAGATAATGAGGTCAGTATTTAAAATGAGGGCTCTTTAAACATCTTGGAAGTAGATTACGTGGCCACATTGACGACTGCCTCCGAGAGAGTATAAATTCTGGTTGTAAGGTGGGCAGACTGTGCCTTTCGAAAAAAGGGTAGTCCAGCTGACTGTCCCTTAGGATACCGTCCCATTGCCCTCCTAGATGAAACTGGCACGATGTTGAGCGCATCATCGTATGTCTCATCTACTGCTGTGCACGCATTTTGGAAGACACGTACCCAAACATCAGAGATCGGGTTCTGGGAGGAGCGATAGACGCAATTGATGCGCTGCATAAATACAGCGGTCTGGTAGCAGAGAAAAGGTAGGGAGCCATCGCAGTATCTCTTGACATTGCCAATTACTTCGGCTCTCTTCCTTATGTGGTAATAAAATAGGCGCATTGCTTCCACGATGCACCTTTATATTTGAAGATCATCATTCACCATAGGGCATTACCTCGCAGATAGAGAAGTGCTCAATGAATCAGGAGGAAGATGCCTAGAAAGACGAATGGAGTGTGGTGTTCCTACCGACTGCGCCATGTAAACGTATAGGGACAGGTCCATGAGGCTACGTGCTCAAATCAAGACTGACTTCTTTATTCTTCTTCTTACCCACATGCATATTCATAATAATCATAACCTACCCACAGTTTTCCACAGGGGTCGGTACTGGGTGCCTGCTCTGGAGCATTGGCTTTGACTTGGCTATAAGAGTAGAACAACTTCTCCGCATGATCACCATTTGTTATGCCGATGACACAATAGTAGCCGTGAGGGGAAGAAGGTACCAGGATAATAAGGAGAGCCACAGTGGCAACTGAGCTCACAGTTGGGCGCATTAATTTGTTTGGGCTTGCGGTGTTACTTGCCACGACCGATGACGTGGTTTTCGAGGGAAAGGTTGGCTTCTGCCCGATGAAAGTGATTGCTGCCGACCTAGCCAAAATGATAATCGTTGACGATCGAAATGCAATCTGGTTCTGTCGTGCCTATATGCAAGAGCGATAGGGATGTTGCCTGTTGACGGTGAGGCGGTCCCTCTTACGCCCCAAATTAAGTACTTGGGCTTAAATTCAAACCAAAATTGGTACTCCGAGGAACATTTTATCAAATTGGTTCCTAGCCTCGTCGGAACTGCTTCGGCGCTGAGTAGACTATTGCCCAATATCGAAGGACCCAATGCCCCATATCGGCGCTTATATGCGAACGTCATCCGCAGCGTGTATACAAAATTTCAGCTGAGTCGGTTGAACATTTCTGCTTCAAATTGGGTTGCAAGATTTGACCTCAACATACATACAAACATACATACATTGCAAGTTAGTAAAAACCATGTCAAAATAGCTTTTTTTTACTTGTGTTTCTTTATCCTGTCAACAGTCACTTTACCCTGCAGAGTGATGGCAGGATAAAGTTACACAGGATGTAGTGAAAATCCGATTAACTAGATATTATCTCCGAAACTGTTGATAATACAACTGTCATAATTTTAATATAAATAGTTATACTTCAATACAACATTAAAATGTTATCAGTAAAAAAACTGCCGTATTAATATTTTACAATAATCATGCCAGAATAAAGTGGACATACCTGTTACAAACTCCGAACGTCACACTTTGAAAACTTCTAACCACGAGACCGCAGCACCTCACACACAAACCTTTACACCAGCGGCTAGAACCATACTGGCTACGTGTTTTACGTATATTAGGGTCTCAATAAGACTTTCTGTGTGTGAGTGAGGTGCAATACCACGGACGCACAGGATATAGAGAAAATATCGCTGGACAAACTTTGAACGTGAAAATTTGTGTTCAAAAGTAATCGAAACATCCCATGCAACGTATATTTAAGAATATAGTAGTATATTCTCTAAAACGATATTTTAATATCATACAACTGCAATTCAATAATCTATAGAGCAAAAACTTGAGCAGTGTCGCGTTGTGACAAGGCAGGGTACAGTAGAAAACGGTCTTCTTTATTTTTTTTTTACAAAAGTATTATATTTACAGAAAAAATATGTTTTGGCCTCGATGTGTCACGTTAATGCCTACTTATGAAAATTTTAATTATATGTGAAAATTATATATTTCGCATACTTTCTATTCAAAAACGTGATGGCAGGGTACGATGCCACTTTTTTGAGAATTACCCATGATACAGAGGAGATGTCATAATGACGAAATAACATACTTTGAAGGATTTATTAGTACCTTACATAACGACAAATACACTAAAATTGTGGGAGTAAATTGAACCACCGAATCTTAAACAACATGGGACCAAACCCACCGAATGACTGAGAAACCTTTAAAAAGTCCCCTTTATAAAACGGTTCTGCATCTCCTCTACACTAAATGGTTAAAACATAGCTAAAACTTACTATATTTGTGCTACTATGTCCCTGATCTACTAATTTGTAAGAGTACTGTCATGTTTATCAAATTACACCAAAATCAGTCACTAGCCCGGGACACATCGTAAATTTGTCTTTACTCGATGAATTTAGCTAATAGTGCGGGGCGGAAACGGCTAATTAGTATGAGAGTACAGTCCCTGCTGGCAGAAAGCATGAAACTTGGCATGTATATAGCTTATAGGTTTATAAGAAAATATGGAAGTAGAAACACGCCGAGGTGTCAATGTTTCCCCTCTTTCCCCCCACTTTTGTTTCCCTGATTTTAGTTTTTTAATATTTCCATGAAAACCGTGAAAGCTACCATCACGATGTCTAGGAGAAATATTTTCTTCATAAAATTCTCTACAATATTGTCTTTGGAAGTATAAAGCTAGAACTTATAATTTTAAAACTATGCTCATTTTCCCCTAACGATATTTCTCTTTGGTGACCTGAACGATAAGTAAGACTAGCGACTTTGCTCTTTTACCTGTGGCGATGTTGCTTCACAAAATAGTTCCTTGGGTCAAACTGATCCGATTTAGCTCAATAGTCATGAAATCGCACGTCACTACCCCCCACAAAGACAAGGGGAAAGGGCCGGTTTCCTCGGTGAAAACTATGCATTACTTCTTTTTGCTCTTAGTGACTACTTAGGGCAAATCGTATATCATTTTCGTGTAATATAAGGACGAGTTAATCATTTCTGAAAAAATCATTGCACCTTTTCATACAAAAATAAACAATCTTGAGTTATGATTTTTTGTTTTGCAAATTCTGGGTGCGGGACACGCCCACCGAAGGTCATTTTTCGCATTTAACATTTTATTACTTATATTATACAAATAATAAATAAATAATTTTATACATAGTGTACCAAATAGAATAGAGGCTAAAGATTATGCCTGAATTAATTCAGCTTTCTGCCCCGGACACGTAAAAATGCTCCTCCTGAGAAATGCCCAGCTATGAAAATAGCATAGTAATGATACAAACTACCACAATGGCCTATTTCACAACAGTGTCAATTGTCGCCCGACTGTGACACTAAGGGCCAGTTGTATGCCAGTTGCATCAACCACATTTGACAGACACATCATCGTCACGCAGCAGACGTCTATTCTATGGAACTTATAGCAAAAAAATGGCCGACGGGTCGAACTAGGTAAGGTCAGTGTCGGGAAGACCGTCTACTCATAAGATAGGTACTCAAGAGATACTCGGAAGCAATACGGTAAATTTTTACACTAAGGTAGCGTCCCCACTTAGGCGTCGTGTGTCTCGGGGCGCGCAACGGACGTCTCCGCCACGCCGCCTGAATGTAATTCAAAAAACGTCTCCTCAGTACATTTTTAACCGTCGCCTCATATCTCTCAAGAAGGACGGTTATCAAGTCGTCTGTATGGTTTTTTTTATTTTTTTTTTATGTTTGTTCCTCGACATCTCCGTCGTTACTGGACCGATTTTGAATTTTTTTTTTATAGAATGTATATGCGTACAGATTGGTCCCATTTTTCTCAGAACCCAGTTCTGATGATGGGGTCCTGGAGAAATCGAGGGAACTCCTCGAATCTGAAAGGCATACATATGGTGATTTTTGTGTTTTTAAAGGAACAGCATGCATTTAGGTACGGAACAGTGACATTTGGTGCAGTGGAACTGCTGATGATGGCCAGAACGGAATTCTTCAAATCTGAACGGCACGCTTATAGTGACTTTGGTATTTTTATAAGACCAGCATGCACTTTCGTCCAGAACAGTGACATTTGGTGCAGTGGAACTGCTGATGATGGCCAGAACCAAACTCCTCAAATCTGAACGGCACGCTTTTATAAGAACAGCATGCGCTTACGTCTAGAACAGTGACATTTGGTACAGTGGAACTGCTGATGATGGTCAGAACCGAACTCCTCAAATCTGAACGGCACGCTTATAGTGACTTTGCCATTTTTATAAGAACAGCATGCGCTTACGTCTAGAACAGTGACATTTGGTACAGTGGAACAGCTGATGATGGTCAGAACCGAACTCCTCAAATCTGAACGGCACGCATAGTGACTTTGGTATTTTTATAAGAACAGCATGCACTTACGTCCAGAACAGTGACATTTGGTGCAGTGGAACTGCTGATGATAGTCAGAACCGAACTCCTCAAATCTGAACGGCACACTCATAGTGACTTTGGTATTTTTGTAAGAAAAGCATGCATTTAAGTTCAGAACAGTGACATTTATTTAGTTATGTTTGTTAAGCATATTGAGTTTTCAAGTCAAAGTTTGTCAAGCTTCGATTTCTTATAATATAATCGGATTCATGAGGAATTGAGGAAACTCCTCAAACCTTAACGTTATACGTATATTCATTTGTGTTGCCATCTAATAATTAAAGCATTAAAAGCAGTTTAAAAAAATATTAATTACACATTTCTACATAATCCAACATTCGCAAGTAGCTTTCACCAGAACCCAAAAGGCGACGGTTTTTTTTCTTAAAAATTATATATAGGAAGGACGTAAGACGCGCCCCCAGGCGGCGCGGCGCGCGCCACGCTGCCGCCACGCCACCTGGGGCGCGTCACATTCAGGCGGCGTGGCACGGACGTCCGTTCCGCACCTCAGAACATGCGTCTCTTAGATGTGGCCGGTCCCTAACAAATATCTCAACTCAAGTCTCGCACATCCTCGTCAATCCGCGCCTCGCCATGTCTCGTCGCGCCCTGCCGGTAGAATACCACCTTCGAGTTAATTTATACTCTAAATAGGAAGCAATACGGTTCATTTTTAGGGTTCCGTAGTCAACTAGGAACCCTTATAGTTTCGCCATGTCTGTCTGTCCGTCCGTCCGTCCGTCCGTCCGTCCATCCGTCCGTCCGTCCGTCCGTCCGTCCGTCCGTCCGCGGATAATCTCAGTAACCGTAAGCACTAGAAAGCTGAAATTTGGTACCAATATGTATATCAATCACGCCAACAAAGTGCAAAAATAAAAAATGGAAAAAAATGTTTTATTAGGGTACCCCCCCTACATGTAAAGTGGGGGCGGATATTTTTTTTCATTCCAACCCCAACGTGTGATATATTGTTGGATAGGTATTTAAAAATGAAGAAGGGTTTACTAAGATCGTTTTTTGATAATATTAATATTTTCGGAAATAATCGATTCTAAAGGAAAAAAAAGTGCGTCCCCCCCCCTCTAACTTTTGAACCCTATATTCAAAAAATATGAAAAAAATCACAATAGTAGATCTTTATAAAAACTTTCCAGGAAAATTGTTTTGAACTTGATAGGTTCAGTAGTTTTTGAGAAAAATACGGAAAACTACGGAACCCTACACTGAGCGTGGCCCGACACGCTCTTGGCCGGTTTTTTACACTTACAAATATCTCAATTAAAGTCCCGCACATCCAAGTCAATCTTTACTATTTCCACCAAAAATGCGCTGAGCGAGAATAGAAAATACGCCATACAAATTTCAATTCCTTCTCTGCTCTGCCCATTCACGCCCTGACGGTGGAAAACCACCTTAAGTCCAGAAACAGAATCACAGAATTTGTCAGTGTCAAGTGTCAATGTCACTGTATAGTCACTGTGGTGAAATAGCCCACTTAAGCCCACTGATGATTTATTTATATTTCGTCCATTTGATTTATATTTGATTGATCGGCTGGATGTCACATTAAACGTCATCGACTTCAACAATTTGTGCTGTTTTACCGTTTAGAATTTCCGCATTTTGATAATTTATTATAACAACTCCTTTATTTAAGCAATTTTATTTAAAAACTATGGACCAAACTGAAGGCGAGTACACTACCAAAGAATTACATATTCACAGAGCTGAGTGAATACTGCGTAAATCATATTCATGGAGTCTGTGCAGAATCAAGGGTTTTATCATAGGTATTCGTTCCCAATTCTGATCATTCTACGGCTCCTTTCTGTCCGCGCAGACTCTGTCGCGCTTACAGTGGTAATCTAGTGATAAAAGCCGTACTCCCTATTTTGTCCACAACTTATCATACACGAAGATTCGATCTATCGAGGACATCTTGGTATTATCTCTGGGAAATCTCCCAGATATTATCGTTTTTTGTTCCGATAGCGGACTGCAAATGTGCGAAGATAATCGGACATCTGGAAGCGGTCCGCTGGCAGCTGCAGCCACGCGACTACCGGCCGGCGGCGGGCGCGCTGGCGCTGGGCGACTGGACGCGCGACCACCACGTGTGGCTGCACTACGTGCCCAGCGCTGAAGGCTTGCTTCCCGACGACGACGTGCTGCGGTGGGCCTCTTGACTCTCACTTTACCCTAAGCCTCCAAATATCCTTTTACAGTGCTAGTTTGCCCCACGTCAGTTACACCTATTTTTACAGTGAATACCTACACGGCCACCCCTCCTCAGGCACCCCTTCCACATAATAATATTAGGTTGCACCAAACTAGGTCCAAACCAACTACCAATATGATATATGCAGAAGTACGGACACGCGGTACTGGAGCATCCACGACGTGCAGCGCTACTCCGAGCTGATGCTGCACTGCGAGAGCGTTCTGTTCACGTGCCAGTACCCCACGCTGCGCATGCCCTCGCGCCTCGGCGCGCACTTCTGGAGCTCCAACACGGCGCTCAAGCTGCCTTCTACACTTTATATGAAAGAGTTCCATAGAGCCATGGAAACTACCTTAATGGTTAGAATTGCGACATTGTTATGTTGAACTTGACTACAAAAAATGTACATGAATCTAAAATAGTAATTACTTATATATTATATAGGTACCTACGTACCTCTAGAAACTCGAATATATTTAATGAGATTATAAAAATATAGTATAATATTAGGTACAGATGTATTGCGAAAAGGGTTTCCTTCGGAAACGTTCGTATTTGTCATGCTAGTTCAGTCAATGTCAGTACATCTTGTACTGAGACTGACTGAAATAGCATGACACGTTCGTACGCTTTCGTAACAATTCGAAGGAAAATCTTTTCGCACTACATCTGTACATTGTTAGAATGGCTGTTAGTAGAGGAGTTGTACGAGGATTTGTATGGGAGGGGTCGTAATAATTCCCACAGAACCGAAGTTTGGTATTTTAGGGTTCCGTAGTCAACTAGGAACCCTTATAGTTTCGCGATGTCTGTCTGTCCGTCCGTCCGTCCGCGGATAATCTCAGTGACCGTTAGCACTAGAAACTCTAGAAAGCTAAAATTTGGTACCAATATGTATATCTGTCGCAGGGAAATGGCCAAAACAGAGATTTGAACAAATCCCTAAGGGATATGATCAAATCACGCAGGATGACAAAATGGCGAATCCATTTCATCATTTCTCTAGAAAGTTTCAGGCATTTGACCAAATCCCTGACTGGGTCTAGTGAAATCACAAAATCGGTCAACAAACGCGCCACGTTTTGTCATTTTACTAGATTTGTTTAGGAATTTGATAAAATCCCTGAACCACGACAGTGAGTTGACGAAACGAACTTATAAAGTCAACTAATTTTATCATTTCCCTAAACAAGTTTAGGGATATGATAAAGTCTCAACTGGAATATGGTACCTACATAATATGGTGAATTGATCAAATCTCTGAACTGGTTTCGTGAAATGACGAAGGCAAGAATCTAATACATCATTTACCTACAATTAAGCGATTTGATCAAATCTCTACTGCTAGATTAGTGAAATGGTAAAATAAAATGACAAAATAGATGTTAAAGTTCTTTACTAAACAGCTGGTTTAAACGAATACAAAGAAATGTGAAATGGATTGTAAAGGGCTCGAAACGTAAGAAATACAGACAACTTAATCCGTTTTAAGTCTTTTTAATAAACAAGAAAATAAGAGAAAAAAAAGTCAAAAACAAAGCTAAATAGTACATTACGATACAAGTGCGTAAAAAACTAGTTACATATTACCTTTTCGCACGTGTATCGTACGACGATCGTATCGTACGTAGGTACATTACGATAAAAAGGAAGTTCGAAACGAGTGGCGATAAATTTACGACTACGAGTTACGAATTTCCTTTTCGCACGTGTATCGTACGACATTTTTCAGTAGAGATGGCCCTCCGAAGTTTCGACCTGACATCAGTACAGAATAGATGGTGTTTTTATACGCACTAGTGCGAGAAGTGGTTCATTATTTGTCAGGTCGAAACTTCGGATGGCCATCTGTACTGAAAAACATTGTACGATACACGTGCAAAAAGGAAATTCGTAACTCGTGTCGATTTAAAACACGACCGAAATCGCCACTCGTTTCGAACTTACTTTTTTTTCGCACTTGTATAGTAATGTACTATTATTTTAATTTATTTTCTTATTTGTTACAACATTTTGTAGATTTGTGGCATCTCGAGTTACACATGACGTTATTTTTTTACAAGCACATCTATTTGTTTTGCACTTTAGATTTTTCACAAGAATATTTCTTGAAACCTTGCCCACCGAATAAAGATAACTTGGCTGCTATTTCCCGTAGGCTATGCTTCGTAGGAGGAACTACTGCAGTAAATGAAGATGTACTTGGCTGTAGCGCGTAGATGCATTGGATCTCTCAACGGAACCTTGACTGGCCGGATGTCTAGGCCGACTGTTTACTATTTTACAAGATGGCCACAGGCTTGTTAATTCTTGTATGATAGAAGCCGTGAACTCACGACCATTGTCGCTCTGAACTCTGAAGTATATGTGGGTAACCTACTTCCAAGAATATTTTTAGCAGTTCCAGCGCCACTTCAGCGGCCCTTTCAAAAACTCTAGTACTATCGAAGTAGGTATCGAAATAACGTACCTCGATTTTAAATAATGCAGCATTTTATTTCTCCCTCCATGTCCAGTAAATTGATGACATGTTTTAAGTATGTCATAAAATTCGTCCATAGAAACGACTTTCACAACAGTTTCAGAAACTGACTTTCTCTTCATAATCAAATATTTTTGAGTTCCAACCTCCATGAGATCGTATTTATTTCCATAATAGTACTGCTTATTTGTCCGTGGTATCTTCAATACTGGAGCTAATTTAAATTGTTCGATAGCCCCGATAGCTTCTGCAATCCTATCACGAGTCCATAGGGGTTTTTCTTTACCTTGTATTGTATGTCATTAAAACATGCACTAATAGTGTCATTTAACTGTTTTTCACACACAAACTGGGTCGGAGATTGATTTTTACTAGGGTCCGAAGCCATTTCACATAAAAAACTTGAACTTTTCTATAGAAACCGCGCGAAAATTAGTGACGTAATATTTGTTTACTTGCCGCTATTACACTAGCTGCGTCAGCTGCGTGCGAATGCGTCGGAGCCGGCCGACCGGGAGCGGGGGAGCGGGAGAGGCGGGGGTCAAACGATCACGCGAGCGAGCGGATCAGTCTGAACTATGGTCAGGGGCGGCTCACTCCGCGCTTCTATCGCCGCGCTACAAGTACATGCTGGCGGCCGCGAATTCGCGGCCTAATCAGGGGTGGCGCGCGTTCTCATAGAACGCACGTTCGCACTTTGTATTGTTACTTTACGTCGCGAGTTTTTTTAAAGTTTTATATGCGATGTCCACGTGTGAATGGCTAATAATACTTAGTTAAATAGACATCATGAATAAAATAGGACAATCTTACACAGATTTACTATTGATTAAGTCCCACGGAAAAGTTCAATAAGGCTTGTGATGTTGGGACTTACACAAAAATATATAAATACTGTATAATATACCCAGAAAGTACCCAAGACTGGAATATAATAGTATAACATTTTATCTGAGTAATAATTGGTTTTAATAGGCAACCCTATCGTCCGACGCTGCGCACGTGCGGCTCGTTTCTTTGTTAGGATTTTGTAGGCATTTAAAAGGCGGCATTTCGTGAACATCAAAGCAGTGAGCCTTCTGTACTTGTACTATTATATATTCTGTGCTATGGTTGAGATTTTTGTCTTTTCCCTGAATTGGTTTAGTGAAATGATAAAACTAGTTGACTTTATAAGTGCGTTTCGTCAACTCACTGTCGTGGTTCAGGGATTTTATCAAATTCCTAAACAAATCTAGTAAAATGACAAAACGTGGCGCGTTTGTTGACCGGTTTTGTGATTTCACTAGACCCAGTCAGGGATTTGGTCAAATGCCTGAAACTTTCTAGAGAAATGATGAAATGGATTCGCCATTTTGTCATCCTGCGTGATTTGATCATATCCCTTAGGGATTTGTTCAAATCTCTGTTTTGGCCATTTCCCTGCGACATATCAATCACGCTGACAAAGTGGTAAAATAAAAAGTGAAAAAAAATGTTTTGTTAGGGTAGTCCCCTACATGTAAAGTGGGGACTGATTTTTTTTTTCATTCCAATCCCAACGTGTGATATATTGTTGGATAGGTATTTAAAAATGAATAAGGGTTTACTAAAATCGTTTTTGATAATACTAATATTTTCGGAAATAATCGCTCCTAAAGGAAAAAAAGTGTGCCCCCCCCCTAAAACTTTTGAACCGTATGATTAAAAAAAATTAAAAAAATCACAAAAGTAGAACTTAATAAAGACTTTCTAGGAAAATTGTTTTCAATTTGATAAGTTTAGTAGTTTTTGAGAAAAATACGTAAAACTACGGAACCCTACACTGAGCGTGGCCCGACACGCTCTTGGCCGGTTTTTAGTTCTTTGTGTGTGTCTTTTTGACATACTAAAAATATAGTAAAATATATTTGTGTAAAATGCGTTTTATCGACCGCCAAAATTTGTATGAAAAAGTACTATGAAAAAAAAAATCCTAAAATTTAAAAATCGTCTCTGGTATCAACTTATGGGGAATTAGGCGGCAAATAAATTTATAGCGTTGATGTTTAGCAAAAATATGACAATTTTCCACTATTTTGATTATTTTTGATAAAATAAAAACTGATAAAAATCATAAATTTGATGAAGGGCAGTGATTGAAACATAAATTTCAGCAATGTAATTTTTTTCATAGGTACCACACCATGGTAAATACGGGTACGATCCGCCTGGTGATAAGCAGTCACGGTAGCCTATGACGCCTGCCACTCTAGAGCCTCCACATGCGCGTTGCTGGCCCTTTAGGGCACCTTTCCACCAGAGATGCGCTACGTGGATGTGTTTGATATCCACCAATCATGTTCATTGTTCCACAAAGCATAGCGCTAGTGAGAACTAAGCTGATTGTGGATATCAGACGCATCCATAACACAACTCTCCTCTACTATGTTATGTCATCTCATCTGTCAGTCCAGCACGGGAAGCATGGTCGCGCGATAGACGATAAAATAGCAGGCCGTCCCTATCGCACTATTTGTAAGTGCGATAGGGACGGCCTGATATTTTATCGTCTATCGCGCGACCATGCTTCCCGTGCAGGGTCATAATTAGAGGTAGGTACATAAAAACGTGCGACATAAAAGTTAGGTAGGCGGACCTTACGATTTAACACTACATATAATTATCATTATCCTTTTTCTAGAAAATGGAATCTGAAGATGCACAAATGGATCGTCTTATTATCTCGGATCAAATAGTCAATGTTAACTATCTTGATTATTTTAAGAGAAAAACTTTTTTTCGCCTGCTTAATAACATCATAAGGTATGACTGAAAAATCAATCACAACTTAGGTGCCTTTCACTAAAGTCGGGTAAGTAAAACTCAACTAGGTAAGTACTAAGTATCCGAAATCATTCTAGTATATTACGTAGATACATAGTAAGTATACTTCACTTACTTACTTACTGCGATGGCTCAGCGACCCGAAGTGGATCTTGGCCTCCGACACTAGATTCCGCCATTCGCTCCTATCCTGTGCGATCTGATGCCACTCAGTCACTTGAAGGTCACACAGGTCTTTCTGGACCTCATCGATCCATCGGTACCTGGGCCTTCCGACCGGCCGTTTTTCAGTAGATCGCCACAAGTAAGCTCTTTTGGCCGCACGATCCTCTCCCATCCTCTCCACATGGCCGAGCCATCGCAGACGAGAAGAATGCTCTCGCCGATGACGTCGGGAAGAAAAGTAATGTAAAGTATAGCTACTTTACTTTTTCAAAATTAGTGAAAGGTCGTATTTTGTCAACTAAGTAAGTATAAAAATAAATAAAATAAATAAATATTATAGTACATTCTTACACAGATTTACAGATTCCCACCGTAAGCTCAAGAGGCTTGTGTTGCAGGTACTCAGACAACGATATAATATAATATACAAATACCGGTATGTATCGCTTAAAAAGATTTTGAAGAGCATTCGATTTTTTTTTGCATAAAGTTAGTGCTCTTTGCTCTCACGGGGTTAGATATAATTATTAAAACGATGTGGACAGGAATACATTGAGCGACGGATAAAAATAAAATTTTATTGAAATGATTGGCAACACAAATCCCTCATTACTGCATTTTGCAAGAAAAGTCACCAATCAATAGATCAACTCGTGGGAACAAGTTGCTTATTATAATCAAACAGTGAGATTATTATAGGAAGGCTAACGAAGAAAACGTTATTGTTTGCCTGGAACAGCGTATTGCATTGCAAGAATGGTATGTTACAGTTTGCAGGAGCAGCTGCAGCTGGTGTCGCTGGAGAACCTGTGCTGCTCGCGGCTGGAGGGCGCGCGGCTGCTACAGCAGCTGGCCTGCTTCACCGCGCACTCGCTCAAGTACCTGTTCCTGTGGCGCTTCGTGCTGCCCAACGAGAACCCTATCCTTATCAATTACACTTACATCACTGGTTAGTTTGATAATTGACGTTATCTGGGTAAAGGGACCTTAATGTCGATGATGCTTACGTCCCGCGGCGTCTTACACGAACATCGCTCATAACGCCGTAAGCGCTATCGACAATAAGGTCCCTTTACCAGATAACGTCACATATTTCCTCTGGTGATGACGACTATGCCCAGCAGGGCCGGATTACCTGTTAGCCCCACAACTCCCACAAGGTCCGGGCCTATATGTATAATTAGACACAGGTAAGCTAAGAGTGTGGCATAACCACTATACCATTTAAATATTAAATACACGTACAAGCATGTACCTACAGACATAACAATAAATAATCACCGTAATATTTACTTATATGCATATCTACCACGTACCTTAAATACTACAATATTAATGGTATAGGAGTAGGTGCCCCGATCAAAAGGAGTTCCTTCCTGAAATTACAAGTGCCATGCTCGGCAAGTGGCTTGATCCCCGCAGTAACGGGACATAGAGCAAGGCGCAGTAGAATTAGGCAATTCCTTTACTACCTAAGTACCTACATATACTAGCATTTATTAGTTCGCTATCAATCAGATTGTTATTGTGGTGGGCGTGCAGGAAGCGGGCAGTACATCCCCCGGCCGGAGACGCGGCGTTGCTTCCTGCGCAGCCTGGGCGAGCTGCGCAACCTGCGCCTGCTGGCGCTGGAGTACGCGCACCTGGCCGACGCCACGGGCGGTGCGCTCATCTCGCTCATCACCGTGCTCAAAAGACCAAATATGCGGTTACAGGTAAACCAGATTCAGCTTCGTACAGTCTAGGCCCCAGGATACCAAATGCCACAGTAAGGATCCGGGCTCAAGTCTTCGTGAATGACTCAATCAACATCGAGTCTTTGCTAAACACCTCATCTCCTTGTACCATATGTTTTGTAAATAAAGAATTTTATTTGTTATTATTAAAAGCTCTTCTGAAATCAAAAATACCCATAACTGAACCTAAACGATCACCCCTCCAATTGCTCAATGGGGACATAGGGACAGTTGAAAATATCTGATGCACACTTAAATGTAAGTTAAGGATTGTCGAAAATTGCTTAATTATAGTTGATGTGCCGAGAAGACCAGATTCCCGGGCGCGCAGACCAGTCCCTGGGTGCCGGTGGCTACGTCATCCCCGACCTGGCTTGGAGGCGGGTCGCCACCACCTGTCCGGATCTCTACCTGCTCATGGCTTTCTGTAAGTGTAACATAACCTGGCCTCGAAACTTTAACACATTCAACCCCACACTCGTAATTTTACATACTAAATAACCCACATGTGCAAGATTCGAAGCGCTACAGCTTTATGCATTGTTTTTTATTAAATATTCAAAGTAAATTAAAATTAACTTTTGAAGCAAAGTGGATGATTGCGTGCAATTTTCTACTTTAGTATTTCACGGTAAGCTCCTCTGTAGTCAGTCGATGTTGGACAAATTACACTTTAATTTCGTGGCAAACGCGTGGCATCACGACTGGACTCAAAATGCAAAGTTGTTTTAAACACATAAGTTTAATAGATTGCTGGTGATTGCAGACCGCGTTCGTGACTACGACAACATCCGGCGGTTCCTATCTCCGAGCATCCCGCTCCGCGAAGCGCACTTTCAGCTCGGAATAGACCTGACGCAGACCCAGAGACAAGACTCTGACGTGAGCTGCATAGTGCGCCATCTTGCCTACAATTATGCAAGCACTCTAGGTTGGAAAACTATTAGCCCTAATGGTCTAAGATTTTCTTTTAGAATAAAATATCTTTATTTCGAACAAACAATACTAATAATAGCTAATTATTTTGTCCTAGCCTATTTTTGTATTAAATAAGTAGGAATAAGTAAGGTCAGTTTCGGGTAGACCGTCTACCCAGAAAGACCGTCTACTGAATATAACTTTTGTATTTATATATCGATCACTTCTTCACCTCCGAAGGTATACCAGTTTTTCATCCTTAATCCATTGGTCTTCAATAGATGTCCCTAATAGGACGAACACTAGTATAACAAAAAACTTGATTCGTGTTTCGAACTCGACCATCGAGTTCAACATGGTTTACGCAAAAAATCTCCACTTAAATATCACGTCAATTCGTCACTCCGTTTTGCCGTGAAAGGCGGACAAACAAACAGACACACATACTTTCCCATATATATCTATATAACTAGATCGCTCGCGTTAGAAAGAGACAAAAATTAGTCTATGTCACTCTCCATCCCTTCAAATATCTCCACTTAAAAATCATATCAATTCGTCGTTCCGTTTAGCCGTGAAAGACGGACAAACAAACAGACACACACACATTGTATGAGAACATCGACGACGTCCAGTTTAGATACTACCCGCTCGGTATGTATCGACTCTAGGTATAGTTTGCTACTTTGTGATTTTGTCGCATCTGTATACTCAATATTTTATTGCTTCATGTGTACAAATGTTGTGTTAGATTTTATTAACGTTGCACTGGCTGACTGTTCCTGTACTACTGTCGGCAGCGGCCCTGAGCATCCACCAGTGGCGTTTCGCGGTGTTCCCGCTGCGACGCGTATTCGAGCTGATGCCGCGGCTGGTGCGGTTCTTTTACGTGGGGCGCGTGCAAGATGAAGTCGACCTCAAGCGAATGCTGCACATCATTGCATGCGGAGTTTGCGACAGTAAAAGACAACGAATACAAAACACCTACTATTTCTATAATTATCGTAGATTTAGGTAGGTAGGTAGTAGCGTTGAAAAAACCGGAAAAAATCAAATGATTTTTCCCAAAATTTATGAATTTTTCGTTTTTTTCAGTATTTTTCGGGTTTTTTAAGAAAAAAACAAATACATTATTAAAATTAGTATTTTATTAATCACTCTCACTCTCATCATGTACTGGCGCTCAACTGACCTTGGCAGTAAAAAAGGCGGTTAGTTTGAAAAATATAGGGCTCACCGGCGAATTGTCTTCATAAAACGCGTGCCTTCTTAAACCTTGAAGTTGGCGGAATCATCGACGACACTTAAAAAAATATTGATAATGTAAGGGCGAAGGATTAATTCCCATAGAAAATTCGAATTTCGCGCCATTTTAGTGCCAAGATTTGTAATATTGTCTTCGGTTACCGCGATAGTTACTCATGAAATAAAACATTTGCAATTTGTTTTTTTTTGTCAATTTTGTGTAGATTAATTGTTTTTTTTTAACATAATAATTTTAAATTTTTTGAACATTTTTCTGTCTTTTTTTCGAAACGTCGGGATGAATTTTAAATTCATTATACGCGATTTAATCCGTTTCCATAGTTTTATTTGCCAAGATTTGGTTGACCGTCTTCAGTCATTTCTGTTTCCATGTCGTCGGTGTAGCCCGTTTGTAGATGCAAATTCGCCCGAATAAAGATTAATTTATAAAATCGTTCGGGCAATAACCGATTTCTATGTCTGGTATGTGTCCGTCCAAACAATGACAAATTTCTTTCATATTTTATGTATTTTTTTTTTAATAAGAGCCGAAACATTCGCGGTTTTTTTCCATAAATTACTGAAAAAAACCAAAAGAAATGGAAAAAAACGGGAATTTTCCGGCTTTTTTCATCGCTAGTAGGTAGAGAGCTAGAGTTCAAGTCCTGCTAAAGTAGCTAAAGACTGTATCGTTAAGTATGAATACAACTTTGAGTAGTATTTATTTTCTATTGTATATTCTTCTTGTAACTTGACATGGGCTTAAAGTGCCATAATAAGCATAGCTGGGCATTAACTCGTTAATCCGTTAATCGTTAATTAACGAAGTTAACATTTCGATTAACGGATTAACTTTTAAGTTAACTTTAAAAAATGTTAACGGACTCGTTAACTTCCGTTAAATTTATCCGAGTCCGTTAATCGTTAATCCAGCCGGGCAGCGCCAACTGCGCTGCTAAAAAAACGTCCTGAACGCTACTATAAAAGCTCGAAGTACGGCAAATCCTAGATTTTACCGATGTCGATTGGGAAAAGCCCGAAATATTACCTAAAAAAGTACGGATTGTTCACGTGGGTTCGCTTTTACAAACGTTGATTCGGTGAATCCTAATTTACCATGGCGACTGTTATAGTGATAGGGGAGCAAATCCGAGCCCTATTTACGACCATCATTCACTTCCCTAGCCTCTACCGCCCCAAGTGCCCCAACAGTCCTATTAACACCACCAGCATCACGCTTCCGCCTGCTGTGATCTTGCAGCTCTCCTGACATAGCTCTCGGCAGTAGCTCAGGCGATCACAGCCTTCCACATGCAGCCTAGAGTTCAATAGGCTTGCTGTACTTCGGGCTTTTACAGTAATACTTATAAAATACATTATAATGGATTACAGATACAACTAAATACCTGCAGTAAAATTAAATTTTTTTTCACGTGTTAACGGATTATCGATTAACTTTAACTTACGTTAAATTTTTCGAAATGTATCGCTTTAACGATTAACGAAGTTAACTTTTTTAGTAACGGATTAGCTGTTATCGAAGTTAACTATTTGATTAACGGTGCCCAACTATGGATGTATGCGTTTTGTCCAGGAAACTCGACATAGGTATAGTTTAGATAACATTGACTTAATCCTCTCGAGTACCAATTACGATTTCGGACAAATGCTACTTAGTAAGAGTTCTCACGCGTTCGAATTCAGAAAATTGTCACTGAAAATAATAAGCAAGTCACTGTTTTCAACCGGTATTTTAGTGTAAAATCCCGTATGCGAGATTCAAAAATCGCCCTCAAGGGCCCACAAGGGGGATGAAAATTTTCAGTAAAATAAGAGCATGTTTTCATGAATATTTGACGTGTCGTGAGTTCATTTCTGACATGAATATCAAAAATAATCATACTTTAAATTTAAGGCTGGGTTTAACCTTGTTAGTGACAGAAATAAAAAAGTTCGTATAGATACATTTTCAATGGTATAGTAGGTATCCTTAAAAAAATCTAGATGCTGTTTTGGGTCATGTTCACGATTTAATTACAGGATTATAACGAAAATTGAGGATATGGATTGGAAACAAAATTACGTTAATATTAAAGAAGAACATACAATAGTTACAATAAAAATATTTTAAACAAACAAATAGGTTGATAATAATGTTTTCCCCTCACTAGCTCGGAAACACGTGTTTTGTCCTTTAATACCAGCGGGTAAAAACGCATTTTATCCACTAGTGGGTAAAGTAATTTGACCTTGAATAAAGTCAAATTAACTGCTTTAAAATTGACAAAAGTAGGTGAATCTAGTAACAAAGATGATTTACCACCTGCGGAACTACTGGAAGCAGTGATAAACGCATTTTTTGCGTTGTAGTTTCCTCGCTATAGTGAGGGGAAAAGTTTTGTGTTACACTCGGATGCAAATGTATTTTTAAAATACAACTTTGCCCCCTTGTATAACAAATAACTATTTTGGCCTTCAAAATGACAATCGACAGGGCCGAACCACAGATTAATAATAAGTTACTAACGGCCGAACCCTCAAATTACTATTTAAAGCTACAAGTGACATACCTAATATTGAAGGTAATAAGGGCTATTAATATTTTATACCCGACCTTTAAATAAAATTGTAATATAATCGCTACTCTGAAGTATAATGAAGTGAAGTGCTTACTGACATGGCATTTTGACTATCGTTAAGGTGGTTCGCTTTCCATACAAAAAACATCTCCCATTTAGTCACCGCACACTACAACTAAATAAAAAATATGCGCATACATACATCCATCGTCGCGGTATTGAATGAAATACATTGTTTCATACAGAAATCATGGACAAATCCATGTAAATTTGTTATTAATTTTACGTAAATGTGCGTGCCAAATTTTGTGTACAGACACAGAGCCGTCATATTTCGCGCATTTTTAGTTGACATTGTCATCAGTGACACTTGGCTCTTGACAAGTAATTATTAAAGATATTGGTTTAGTTATCTCAAGCAGACTCAGAAATAATGACGCATTTTGTCAATAAAGATACATATAGTGTATTTCAACACTGCTAGTGTAAATCGAAATGGCGTCTCGGTCAAATGCACCGACTATGAAGCAGGAGATCCCGAGTTCCATTCCGAAGTTTTTTTTAATCATTTGAACTTTTTTTGGATTTATTAAGTTTTTTTTATATTTTTTTAATGGAATATTTTACTATTACTATATTGGTTTCCTACTTTTTATTTTCATACAAAAATACAATACAATCCTTTGTTATGCCTTTGTTGATAAAATAAAATATTACACGTCAGGTACATAGTAGGTACTAGGTACATAGGTCATAGTGTGGGCATAGTATTAGTAATGTGCTGTAGGTACTCCTTGCATTTACTGAGCTGATTTACCTATGTTATTGTTGTGTGAATGTTTTTCTTCAACAACTAAATAGTTATGAAATAAAACTATGGAAACGGATTAAATCGCGTATAATGACTTTAAAATTTATCCCGACATTTCGAACACTTTACAGCGTTCGTGGTCAACGGGTGACAGAGGAAAAATTACAGGAATATGTATGTAATGTATGTGGGTAGCTTTTGCACATTGTAATTTTTTCTCTGTCACCCGTTGACCACGAACGCTTTAAAGTGTTCGAAACGTCGGGATGAATTTTATAGTTATTTGTTATACAAGGGGGCAAAGTTGTATTTTAACGCCGAGTGTGGAATTGAAAAACGAGCAAGTGAAAGGATTCTATAGTTAAACCGCGAGCGAAGCGAGTGGTTCGAGAATAGAATCCTGAACTTGGCGAGTTTTTCAACACACGAGAAGTAAAATACATTTGCACCCGCGTGTAATACAAAACTTTTCTCCTCACTATAGCGAGGAAATTACAACGCAAAAAAACGCGTTTATCACTGCTTCCAGTAATTCCACAGGTGGTAAATCATCTTCATCACTAAATACCTACATCCACTTTTATCAGTTTTAAAGCAGAAAATTTTACTATATTCAAGGTCAAATTACTTTATCCACTAGTGGATAAAGTACGTTTTTACCCGCTGGTATTAAAGGACAAAAGACGTGTCTCCGAGCTAGTGAGGGGAAAAATTCATTATACGCGATTTAATCCGTTTTCATAGTTTTATTTCATGAGTACCTATCGCGATAACCGAAGACAATATTAACTAAATGGTTACAAATTATAATTATCATCAATATAATCTGGTCCAGAAGTACTAGCTTTTGCCCGCGGCTTCGCTCGCGTTAGAAAGAGACAAAAAGTAGCATATGTCACTCTCCATCCCTTCAACTATCTCCAATTTAAAAAAAAAAACACGTCAATCCGTCAACAAACACATTATCTTTGGTGAAACAACGAATTCTTCCACTTCAGATTATAAAGTAATTTGACATTATTATTTATATTTAAATAATTATGTATGTCTAGCCTAATTTCGTCGGAAACAGCGTGTTATGTAATGGCGTCGTTGGTGAACAGTCGTCTATCACGCCGTGAAGCTGCGTTCGAGTCCCGGGTTTGTATCAACTTTTTGTATTTTTTTGGATATAAATTTTCTATTTTTTTATTGATCGAGCAAGAAGGGAGAGCCGAAGGTATCAATTTTATCTTAGAGGACATATTGATTTTCCATCTATTAAGTTAAGATATAAAACACAACTTTTAATACCCTCGCTCAATATAACATTTTCTCGAAATTACTCGTTAGATAAAAAAGACAGAAGTCCACTTGAGTTTTTAAAGCATTACGTTACTCAGTTAACTATTGCATTTTCATTTACTAAAGCGATTTGAATACCCTTGCTCAATCGAAAATAAACAATTAGAAAAAAAAATCATTTGAATCGTAGTATCAATAATTCACAAAACCACACTAAAATTTATCTATACTTTTTCGAAATTTTTAAAATATCAGATTAGGATAATTATGTTAGAAATTCTGAGTTAGACGAACCCAAAAATTATTACGATTTAAGAGAATAGGTTTTTTGTGGATTCGAACCCACTCCACTTCCATGCAAATCATGCGATGCCACGTATTTACCGCAATGCTATTTAAACAAGCTGTCGCCGCGTGAAATTATCGACTAGAAGGAATACAAAAACGCTGTTTGCATGTGTGAGTGGTACTTAAAAATAGTGTAAAATAGTCAATTAAGAGGATTTACGTTACAATAAAAAGTTTAATGTTTGTTTTAATACATCAATTTTAATATTAAATGTTCGCGATGCATACTTGAAAGTATATAAATGCCTGTACCTACGACTTCACAAAAAAAATAAGACTGATAATTTGCAGATGTAACGCCATCTAACACAGCCTAAGCTTCGCGTAACCTAGGCGAACCACCTTAAGATTTTAATATTTAAAGGAGGCAAAACAATATTTGAAAAAAAAAAATATGTAAATAAATCACAAAAGAGTTACTTTAATTATAATAAATAAATAAGTATACTCACATTCTTATGGTTTAATACTCATTATCATTAGTTATTGAACGCCTCTCGTAGGCCTCGTATTTAAATTCCATTGTCCGTCTTTGGGTCACAGTTTTTACAGTTTTACATATGTGTGCCAAATCTCAAGTTAATCAGTTTAGTACTTTCGGAAAAATTTGGCTGTGACAGGCCGACAGACAAACGCACGAGTACTGATGTGCCGACGGAAAGTTTCCAAAATTCTGAAATTTTCACATAGGAAACTTTCTACACTTTGTATGGGCAATTGTATGGATGGAAACTTTCCATTTCATAAATTTAAATTCCCTTTATTTTTCGTGAAAGTTTCGTGAATTTTTCAAGAAATTAAGGTTTTCTTGGAAAGTTTCCGCAACTTGCACATCACTACGCACGAGGGTTCCGTTTTTTCCTTTTTGAGGTACGGAACCCTAAAACTGCTAATAATGTAGGTATTTACACAAAACTTAAGAAATGTATCCTTTTTTTGCAGAATTGAAACATCTGAAAATACAAATTCAAGATGAAATAGAGAAGCGCGATTATTGGAAAAATGTAATCGAAAATATTTTGGAAGAATATAAGGATATAATGACAGTTTTAGAAATTAGATTTGAACTAGAAATTTATAAAAGTTAAATAAAGTAATAAACAGAAACACTCCGTTTGATCACCTATCCTCCTAAGAAACCTAGGTATCTGGGGGCACGGCAGTGCCCCCGCCAATTCAAGCAAAAAGAGGCACGGCCGTACCATCCTTTTCTCGAAACATTTCAGACCATTTTCAACCCCCTGTTACTCCGTTCTGGATAAAACTAGAAGCCTCAATTTTCAGCACCCAAGTAGTCATTGTATTTATAAACACAGTATATTCCACATTAAATTTGAACCAATAGTTTAGGAATAATTACCTACTAGCCAAAGTTTCTTAGTTTTGTCACTCACTGGCTGACTGACACACGATCATCAATGATAATAAGACACTTCTAGTACACTTGGAAGCTTCAAATTTAGAATACAGTTACCCCCTTATTCATAAACGTACTCTAAAGTTATCAAGCCGATAAAGTTCGGTTGTCCTTTTCTATCACACCAATACGCCGGAAAGGGACAAACGAACTTTATCGGCTTGATAACTTTAGAGTACGTTTATGAATAAGGGGGTTAGTGTTTAGTGTATAAATCACACAAAAATTAAATGTTGCAATTTCATTCCAGGTTTTCAGATACACCAACTGCATAAATAACTTTGTAATCTCATATCAATATATGGGATTACCAAGTTATAGTTGATTTACAGTAAATAAATCCGTGTAGGTACCTGTCTATGTAAATTTATACAGATACCCGATGTCGTGATGGGTTGAAAATCTCACTACCCCATTTCCTTACATGGTGGGAGTCGTATAATTCAACTATGGGATATGGGTTCCATTGTGGTCTAGACGAATAGGCTGACAACCCCTTCATAATTTTGCCAACAGTTGCACTGAAACGAGGTCGTGTGCTCTGCGTACCCTGTTGGGAAATACATGCGCGACTTTATGTATGTATATAGATATGAGGGCGAGCCCTCGCCAAGTACAGCAAAAATTTAAAACAAGTAAATTGCAATTCTACCTACATCACCAACTTCATATACCCATATAAATAGTTAATATCTGGGCGACCGAGCTTCGCTCGGTTCTATTTTAATATATCACGTCTTTAGATAAAAAAAAACTCTTATAAATACAAAAACTTAAAAAAGACAAAAAACAAAAACTTAATTTCTAGCCGGGATTCGAAACCCTGACACCTACGATCTATCTGCGTACATTAGACCGACCTCATACGACTGAGCTAAGCGGAATCGATGCGCGCACGGCGAAATTAAGGACCATATTTTACGTTTACAAACGCGAAAGAAAAACTCATGAAAACTCGAAAATTCGCGTTTTCCAGGATCTAAGGCTACGCTAGATCGATTTTTCACCCCCGAAAACCGTGTGTGTGTGGATTGAGTGAGCACCTTCCGAAAATAAAAAAAAAAACCGGCCAAGTGCGAGTCGGGCTCGCGCACAAAGGGTTCCGTAGCAGCAAATATAATAAACTTATTATGTCAATTTATACACCTGGTGTAGTATATTTTTTGATCTATCTTATAAGGTTCAGCCATCGTTTTCAGTGTAAGCACAATAACTTAACCAAAATTACAGTTAAATCAACCTATCTCAAAAACTATAAGAGATACTTTGATCAAACCAAAAATCGTTGAAAGAGTTAATTAGCATGCATCACCTCTATTTTTTTTAGAATTTTATACCCCGTAGTTATAAAAATAGAGGGGGGGGGGACATACTTTTTACGACTTTGAGAGCTGATATCTCAAAAACCGTTCACTTTAAGAAAAATGTTTTTTAGAAAACTTTATATCATTTTAAAAGACCTTTCCATTGATACCCCACACGGGTATGTACATCGAAAAAAAAATTTTCATCCCTCAGTTACATGTATGGGGGCCCCACCCCCAATTCTTATTTTTTTTTTTACTATTTAGTGTCATAATTTTGTAGCGGTTCATACAACACATATTCCCATCAAATTTCATCACTGTAGTACTTATAGTTTCCGAGTAAATCGGCTGTGACAGACGGACAGACGGACAGACGGACAGACGGACAGACGGACATGACGAAACTATAAGGGTTCCGTTTTTGCCATTTTGGCTACGGAACCCTAATATGCTGATCATTTAGTAAAAGTTCTAAAACAATTGTAAAACGAATCTCTGAATTTGTAAAAAGATAAATCAAAAGATACAGCCATTAACATGTGCTCACTCAGTTCTCACAAACTACCAACGAAAACAGTGAATATATTCATTTAACATATAATATTTATATACTAACATTTAGTAAAAAATAGGCCAACCTACCTCTATAAATATTAGATCACCTAGTGACGTATTTAATTTTTTACAAATAGTTTCTTATGCTCACTCAATCCTCACACTTTTGAAAAGCCGAATTTTGATGAAAACATAAGATTTAGACCGCTATTATATGTGTATAGTTTAGTAAAAGTGAAATGGGAATTTGTAAAATACAAAACGAACCACTAACGTGTCAGGTTTATTTATAATAAATTTTTGTAAGTGCTCACTCAGTCCACACGTTTTGAGAAAGTTAAAAATGTAAATATCTTACGATCTGTAGCACCTAAGACACTCGAAAGTACTTCAAAATTTAGTAAAAAATTTTACTAAATATCCACCATCTAATATTTTATATTCGTTGTCTGGTTTTAAAGATATTCAGACATAACTTTTCTCATACAAATGTATCAAGTAGGGTGACCACACTATGTCGGCTCCTGATTTTCCCCACCTTCCCATTGTCATATTGAGATTAGGGAGTTTCGTTCAATTTTGGTATTAGTTTAATATAAACTATTAATATTAAACTAATACCATATTCATTCTCCATCTGCAAACTGTTTTTAGGTTATGTTCTTGGCCTAGTGAGGCCTAGGAGAATGAATATGGTATTACTTTAATATAAACTATTATCAAAATTGAACGAAACTCCCCAATCTCAATATGACAATGGGAAGGTGGGGAAAATCAGGAGCCGACATAGTGTGGTCACCCTACTTGATACATTTGTATGAGAAAAGTTATGTCTGAATATCTTTAAAACCAGACAACGAATATAAAATATTAGATGGTGGATATTTAGTAAAAATTTTTACTAAATGTTGAAGTACTTTCGAGTGTCTTAGGTGCTACAAATCGTAAGATATTTACATTTTTAACTTTCTCAAAACGTGTGGACTGAGTGAGCACTTACAAAAATTTATTATAAAAAAACCTGACACGTTAGTGGTTCGTTTTGTATTTTACAAATTCCCATTTCACTTTTACTAAACTATACACATATAATAGCGGTCTAAATCTTATGTTTTTCATCAAAATTCGGATTTTCAAAAGTGTGAGGATTGAGTGAGCATAAGAAACTATTTGTAAAAAATTAAATACGTCACTAGGTGATCTAATATTTATAGAGGTAGGTTGGCCTATTTTTTACTAAATGTTAGTATATAAATATTATATGTTAAATGAATATATTCACTGTTTTCGTTGGTAGTTTGTGAGAACTGAGTGAGCACATGTTAATGGCTGTATATTTTGATTTATCTTTTTACAAATTCAGAGATTCGTTTTACAATTGTTTTAGAACTTTTACTAAATGATCAGCATATTTTTTTTTTTTTTCGGAAAGTGCTCACTCAATCCACACACACACCCGAAAACCCCCACATAACAAATTTCAGCGAAATCGTTAGAGCGGTTTCCGAGATCGTCGGTATATATAAATAAATAATATCTGGGCGACCGAGCTTCGCTCGGTTCTATTTTAATATATCACGTCTTTCAAGTGTCAGTGCCACTCTTGGCAAGAGGTTGAAAGAAAACTAAAATTGTGACATTAAATTGTGATTATTTAATTATCCATCAAAATTCTAATTTGTGGTCATCTGACCCGTAGTATTTCTTCGCAGGCATTTAATTATTTTTATTATAATAATTAAACGGTACATTTGTTTTTACTGATCGATGAGCAACAGTTAGTAAATATTTTTTACTAGTAGACTTTAGCAATTGTCTATTTAACAACCAATTGTTAAGTAAATTGATTTATTTTTATGACAAACGTTTCAATTGAGGGACCACCTTCAATCAATCGAAACTTTGGTTTGGAATGGCATCTTTGACAAACTAAAGCTTGAATTTACAATGATTCGAGTACTTTTACTAACTCTCAGTCACACCTATACTTTAAAAAATAATACTATTGTTCTCTCTTAATGCGAACTTATCGCGATCGATTGAGGGACCACATTCTACATGACATTTTTTCGTATTGAGTTAGCAGAAAGGAGTCACAATTAATGAAATTAGTTTTACAAATCTTTTACTAAGAGTAGTCATTTACAGAAGTTGTAAATCTGAAGTGGATTATGAAATATGGATACCTGACATGCACGACCGAGGGTCCACCTTTAACCGAATGTAACTTTTGAGTGCCTACTTTTACAAATTATTGGTTGAATTTACAATCGTTTGAGAACTTTTACTAAAGACTGACACATTCAAAAGCTCGAAATTCTGTGAGCGTCAGAATGGCGGGTGTACATCAAGCAATCCTGGTGTGGTATACGTCAGGAGTTAGTGCTAGCAATGTGCCAAATGTGCGCCAAAATTCGAGCAATGTGCTCTTTGAACTCCAGAGATATTTAAGAAATTAATGACACCCGCCATTCTGACGTCAGGTTGGCGGGTGCACTTCCAGTTCTAGCTAATGGCTGCCTACTCAAGGGTGAAAGTACTGCCTAAGGTTAGTGCTCGCAATGTGCTTCCACATGTATGAAACACAAACTAATTCAGAGAGCCGTTGAAGAGTAATATGGGATTGAATAAATATATCTATAAGTATCACTTTTTTGTGAAAAGCGCCTGCATGTTAATGCTGCATTGCAGGCAATGAACATTGCTATTTTATTTCAGCAGGCGTTATAGATATATTTATTCAATTCCATATTACTCTTCAACGGCTCTCTGAATTAGTGTGTGTTTCATACATGTGGAAGCACATTGCGAGCACTAACCTTAGGCAGTACTTTCACCCTTGAGTAGGCAGCCATTAGCTAGAACTGGAAGTGCACCCGCCAACCTGACGTCAGAATGGCGGGTGTCATTAATTTCTTAAATATCTCTGGAGTTCAAAGAGCACATTGCTCGAATTTTGGCGCACATTTGGCACATTGCTAGCACTAACTCCTGACGTATACCAAACCAGGATTGCTTGATGTACACCCGCCATTCTGACGCTCACGAAATTCTAACGTGGACCCTCAATGGGAACGCACATAATTATTGAGCAAACAATATTTTTATGATACTAACGGTACGTCGTTGTCGTACGCCGGGTTGTTATAAAAACAGTTATTTTTTTTTTCATAAAAAGTTTATTTACATAACATACATATTAACTGACAAGAGTAGCTATAGTAATAAAAATAAACTCAGTAGCGGAGTCAATAGGGAAGTGAAAGACGAGGGGCATGAGGGGCGGCCGGCAGCCGGCACCAGTCGCCTGATGCACGATGGATTTTACAAAACCACGGCTAACTGAGCCACTATAATATAATTATAACTAAACAATAAAATATCTAATAAAATAAAAAGTTACAATTTATAAAGGCATGTACTAATTGCAATCTTGAAGAATTGAATTTCAAGGAAATAGGTGTAAATTGTTAACGAAATTCATTCATTGGGTATGAAGATACACAAAACCAAATGAACAACGGCCAAAATAAAGTTCTCAATGTTCTTTACATTTTAGAAATTACATCTTTATTAATTATGTCTATATCAATAAAAACAAAGTGATATACATATTAAATATTATAAAACCGTTCAACATGTTGACCTCATAACATAGTCCAATTACTAGGATTTGGAGACAACCATCATTTAACATAATTGTAGGTCTCTCTAAATATTATTTTAATATTACGAATGATTATTGCTTGGATTGTAAATAACGGCCATGTGGCGTTTATGTCGACATTCATTAATGATTCTGTTCAATATTTGCAGCACATATTCTATGAACTATCTCCCCGTAACATATGTTCCATATAAAATATTTACTTTGCTTTTCTATACTAAATACTAGGTTTTATAGAAAAAAATACATGTCGTATTGCTTCATGGTTTGATTCTTACGTTTCGAGTGTATAAAAATTATATAAAACATAAATTACAAGGGAATTGGGGATACAGCCAATATAATCATCCGATTTCAGACTACGACAGTATAGTTAAGATATGTAACTGTAACTTTCGAAAGCCTGTTTCGCGTTAGCATCATATCGCAACTCATCATACATCTGTAGACGTAGTTCATCACAACTATGAAAACAATATTTCGTCCTGCAAGTTTACCAGATAACAACGCAAATCCGATGTATTTAATATATACGTTGTTGCTAATAATTTAAAATTAATCCATCCCAAGCATAATTATTCTCAATTATAGTTTCAAAGTACATAGTCATTATTAAACATTATAAATAACTATAGCTTTAAAAAATATCATACAACTTTTCTAGCCTTGTTAGTAAGCATTACATAATAATATAATCTATTATTCTATGAATTCAGTGTAGGTTGATTCTAGTATATAAAAATATAGAAGACGTTGTAAGCGGATGCGTCAGCCGCGTGGGGCGCGTAAAGCGCGTAGGGCGGCAGCGGCGGCGGCGGCGGCGGCGGCAGCGCGCCGGCGGCGGAGGGGGGCCCACGTCAGTCCTCGCTGCACGAGTCCTCGTTGTCCGCTTCCTTGATGTTCGTGAAGAACGACGTCAGCGCCTTCATCATTACCGCTACAAATACAACCACCCGGGTTAATAACTCTTATTCTCGGCAGATTAACTTAGCTAAACTAAATGGTAGTTAGGGTACGTAGAGTATTGAAAAACGTTTTAGTATCCATTTCCGCTAAAGCAATGTTGCATCCGAATGGGTTTCGAATTACAGTCACCAACTACAACATCGCACAAAAACCGCAAAAATATGTGACCCAATCTTATTTCTAGAGCCATAACACCGTGTCAGATATTTATGCAGCCTTCTTTAGTACGATGTTATTGACGGTGACTGTATAGGGTGGTTTAACCCCCTTATTCAGAAACGTTCACTTAAGTTATCAAGCCGATAAAGTTCCTTTGTCCCTTTTTATCACACCAATACGTCGGAAAGGGACAAATACTTTTTTATAGGCTTGATAACTTTAGTAAACATTTATGAATAAGAGGGTAAGTATTTAACAGATGGTGTCAACATTCGTCTAGGTATCTAATGAACCCTATGAATCTATAGAATAGTCTGAAATTATTGCTTTTTTCAACTTCGTTACCAAGAATATCCCATAGAATACAATTTAAAATAAAACATTGGGGAAACTGCTCTAAAAAAACAATTCAGTTTTTGGGACCAAATTTTAGTAGGCTTTTTATACGTAGACATTAGACAATAAGGATACTGTACATGGATTAATATATATTTGTTTACCTTTGCCTTCGAGTTCCTTTTGTGATTCTTCCCAAGCAATAAAACTGTCCACTGATATTATGTATTGTTCATGTAAATATTGGAAAATTTCTAGTGTTATGCCTGAAACAAAAAAATCGTTATAAAAGTGCGTTATAAATACACTTAGGCTGTTTTCACATTATCCGATCCAATATCGGATGTTGGACCGACATCCTACATCAGAAAAACGCTTCCGATTGTGTCGGATGTCGGTCTGACAAAACGCATTGTTCCAAATCAATGAAGTATGATTTTATATCAAAAAATGATAACAAAAAGTTTAATACTTAATAATTGTATCGTTTAACTTCAAACCTGGGTAAATCCATTCTACTTTAAGGTTGAATATATAAAAAATATAATATGATCTGAAATATAATCAACCTTATAACCCTGTGTTGAAGTTAAGCCACACAATTATAAGCACTATATTGTAAAATTGAAATAACGAGCATAAACGAGCAAAAATAGTCGGATTGTCAGGTCAAATAAATAATTTTACTTTTAAAGCCTGACAAGATTTTATTTGACCCTGAAAGAGTGTCGCTATAAACCGCTTTCATATGGCAATAATGTGCCGACGTCATATGTAATGGGGACAGCATCTACTGGTTACCCGACAATATTTGTAGAAAATTAAAAAAGGGTTTTAGAGAATCAAAATTTAACAAGCAAGGTTTTAAGACTCGCTACGTCTTTCCGCACAGCCAAAACTCCGCGAATCTTGTGCCTTAATCGAATTTATTTTCTTTTTGCGTAGGACCTTGTTTTGTACTGGTGGCAATTATGGAACGGCCACCTTATTTCTATAAATATTTTTTACGGCAGAGCTACAGAGAACTAAAATAAGAACAAAAATATATTAGGCTAAATAGAAACCAATTAATCAATACAGGAGAACCGCACTATAAACTGTCAGTACCGGACATGTCAACAACCGATTTTAGAACATTGTTATTATGGAGATTAGAGGGAGGAGCGAAAGCTTTACGTATCAAATGGGCACATATAAAAGAAAAGATCGGTGGCGCTGCAATCACAGGTACATATGTAAGGGGGGTTTGACAATCTCTTAGCCTTCTCGGTAGTAACCCCGCCTACGGAGCAAGAGGTCCCGGGTTCAAATCCTGATGAGAGCTTTTTTAATTTTTACTACAGATATGTTTTCCTTATTTTGTTATTATCCAAAATTCTTGTTACAACTTTAAAATTAAATTTATGCGAAAATAAAGGAAATTTCATTCGCAAGACTTACAACATTACCTAAGATGGGGCAAACAATGTAAATGAGCATATCATAAATAAAACAGTAACTAAACACAATTAAAATACACAAAAAGAAAATTAAAATAGAAAAAAATAAATAACAAAAAGACCGCTGTCAGGATCGAACCTGATAACATCTGCATACGAAGCCAGCGCACTACCATGAGACTACGTCTTGACATGTGCAACTTGACGAAATCAGCCTACAGAAAAGAACATCTAATGTCATGTCACGTTCCTGAGCATTGAGTGACATATGCGCTCCTGGCGGAGATTTTGTAACTTCAGTTTAACACTGACAGCCGGTCATTTTTACGACTGTTCTACTTCGACAGTTTGGCTTCCTTAAATTTATACATTCCATAATTGTTATTGAAATGCTGTGAAATCCTTCATCCTTTTTTGTTGTTAATAATTTATCACGTTCAGGGTCCCCCCCATATCTAGCGTCTCGCGAGCGTAGCGTCGGGCCAACTGTAATGGCACAGCAAAATAACTTTTTCCCCTCACTAGCTCGGAAACACGTGTTTTGTCCTTTAATACCAGCGGGTAAAAACGCATTTTATCCACTAGTGGGTAAAGTAATTTGACCTTGAATAAAGTCAAATTAACTGCTTTAAAATTTATAAAAGTAGGTGAATCTAGTAAATCTAGTAATAAAGATGATTTACCACCTGTGGAACTACTGGAAGCAGTGATAAACGCATTTTTTGCGTTGTAGTTTCCTCGCTATAGTGAGGGGAAAAGTTTTGTGTTACACTCGGGTGCAAATGTATTTCACTTCTCGTGGGTTAAGAAACTCGCAAGTTCAGGATTCTATTCTCGAACCACTCGCTTCGCTCGTGGTTCAACTATAGAATCCTTTCACTTGCTCGTTTTTCAATTCCACACTCGGCGTTAAAATACAATTTTGCCCCCTTGTATAACAAATAACTATTTCCATACAGCTGGCCCGACTCTACGCTCGCGAGACCCTAGATGTGGGAGGGACCCTCAGTATAAGAGACAAAAAGTAGCCTATGTCACTCTCCATCCTTTCAACTATCTCCACTTAAAAAATCACGTCAATTCGTCGCTCCGTTTTGCCGTGAAAGACGGACAAACAAACAGACACGCACACTTTCCCATTTATAATATCAGTATGGATTATTATTTTGGGAAAAATTGCGATGAAACAGTTAGAAAATTTAAAATATTTACTTCTTGTTTACATCACTGACATTCGATGACTTTCGACGACGGGAGTCAAATAGTAATCCTTGCCAGTAAAAGAAATTGACATGGCCAAAATGGTTGGAGCGTTCTTCCGATATCGGCAGTTCGCTGACGCCTCGGACAAAAACTGTTGCAGGAGAGTGACATCGACATTAAGTCCGCAATATTTGCGTTTATATCGTTTATTTTTATTACTAATAATTATCGGTTACATACATAAATGAGGATATGAAAACGCATGTCTTAGATTTTACATCCTTCCTACATCCGATGTAGGATCGGATAATGTGAAAACGGCCTTACTCTAAATTCTAACAGAAGCTCCATATTATTTATAAATATGCATTCTTTATCGCCGTTTACTGTACTTGTGTTTAGTGGCTATTGTATGACTATCATTTAACACTAATCAATGTTAGTACCGGGTATGTTCATGTTTTGACTAAATAATCAATGCCAGTTTACAAAAAAAGAAACCTCAGTTTCGCTTTGTCCGAAACATACATTTTCTATCTAAAACTGGCTGGTGTAAGAGGATATTTGTCCAAGGCACTGTGCAGAATTTATGTACAGAAAAATGATCGCCTGCTTTAGACGCCGAAAAAAAAATTGTAACCCACGAAATACAATGCGTTTGTACTGGGCTGCCCATGGAACGCTCCGGATATTAAAACCGCATTTGTACGTAAATTGCGAGTAAATACAGGAATTGATGCGCTCTGAAGCTTACTAGCAGGTTGTAAAAGACTTGGCATTGGTAAATAAGGGGTCATACATAACACATCGGTGTACTGTACATAACATAAAAATTACTTAACACGTAAATCATGAATAATTATCATGATTATTGTTGAACTTCTGCCAGCGTCACTAGCAGTAACTAACGGATTATTTATAAAGGCGTTTTATTAGAGATAACGAACCTTGAGGATGTTCTAGATTATGCATGAGCTGTTGAATGCCCAATAAACAGCTGGCTTCCCTCGCGTCGCGGACCTCGCCGAACTCGTTGATGAGTCCGCAGTACTTGTTCATCCTGTCCTGGTTGAAGCGCGGCGCGTCGCGCCCCTCGGCCCCGAACAGCGCGTGCTCGCATATTGCTTGGATGAGCGAGCGCATGAACCACTCTTCGTTCGCAGCTTTACCGAGGTTATCCTGATACATTCCATCATTATTTCATTAACACCTTCAATTCAGTTATACCTCTACGACTTTTATATAATACAGGACGGGTAGCATGGTCGCGCGATAGACGATAAAATATCAGGCCGTCCCTATCGCACTATTAGTAAGTGCGATAGGGATAGCCAGATGTTTTATCATTTATCGCGCGACCATAATTGCGTCTTAGACCAGGAAAAATAGCTTGACCTGGACATAATTCGATAACCGTAATTTTCTTTTTCTGTCGTATAAAGTATCATTAGTGATAGTTAAAATACAAATTATTAATCAAATTAGGGTTCTGATTCAATTTAAAAAAAAAATAAAAACGAACTTTGAATATTTTTTGATTTTATAACTAAAGTATTAAATGTAATCCGGAAAAAGTGCTTGTATTATGTTGTGACACCTGCATTTCATATAAAAACATCTAATTTTTATAAATAATTCATACAGAACTATCATTTATAAAGAAGGTTTAGTAAGTTACACATTTTCAGGCGTATTTCACTAGAAAATATTGTTAACCATAATCCTGCAATTTATTATGAATATAATATTACGTGTGTTGATAAATTATTAAAACTTATACCAATACTTTTGGCGCTTGTTCAAAATCTTAAATATTGATAATTTTAGGAAAGGAAAAATACCTAACTAAATTGAAAGATGGTAAATTTTGCCGTTAATATATTCTTAGTACTATACGAAATCAATTAAACAACAAATAAGTATGTAAGATTCATTACTTAATTGATATTTTTCTTACTTGCGCTTTAATATGAACGTTATTACCTGCAGAATAAGGTCGTGCACAGAGTAGGTATAGCTAGTATAGTAGTAGCGGGAACGGGCGGCGAGTCGTCAACACGTGTTTCATATCAAGGGCGCCGCGTTTTCAAAACGCTTCGATAACAAATATTTCACCGTCCAGTATAAGAGAGCTCCCTTATTACAAGTGACAAAAGTCATACAAATCAATTAGTCCGATAGGTCACGTTAAACTGGTCAAGTCGTTAGCTCAATAATAGTACCTATCGAGCTTGACGAGATGCTTGGATCACAACAACGTAATATGTATGAAAGCTTGCGGCGCTTAAGACTGTATTCTTTCGAGTCGTGTGTAACGTATTTTGGCGAGGCAAATTTGAAGCACAGTGCGTGTCTGTCTCACTCACTCTTACGGTAAACCTAATGAACTGTTTCACTTTCAGAGGATTTTTGAAGTAATTTGGGTAATATGACATTGTCGCGGTGAGGTCTTTCCGGTACAAATTTATCGGTGGATCTTTTCGGATTTGTGGATGATGAGCCGATGCGATGTCGCTTCATTTTGAAGTGTCGACTCTCGCGAGGGAGTTCTTAGAGGACCGCGAGGAGCGCGTGTGACTGTTGAGTTTTTGAATGATTTGAAGTTTGTGAATGATTTTATTTTGTGTGTATTTGTGTGGGCATGAGGTGTTTGTGTTGCGAGAGTCAAATCAATAATATGAGTGGTACAAATTTTATTAGGGGGCCTCATGTGTGAGAAACTCAACACTCGAATGCTGCGTAACAATGCGAGCCGAAATCGCCTAATCGGAAGTGTCCGACTTGGTATCGACTAATCTATACACGTTGTAACATGAGAAACCAGAAATCAAAACCTGGTTTCTGGTATCTAGTACCCGGTAACCGGTAACCGGTAACCGGTAACCGGTATCCGGTATCCTGTATCCTGTATCCGGTATCCGGTAACCGGTATCCGGTAAACGGTATCCGGTATCCGGTAACCGGTAACCGGTAACCGGTATCCGGTAACCGGTAACCGGTATCCGGTAACCGGTATCCGGTAACCGGTATCCGGTAACCGGTATCCGGTAACCGGTATCCGGTAACCGGTATCCGGTAACCGGTAACCGGTGACGGGTCTCCGGTAACCGGTATCCGGTAACCGGTATCCGGTAACCGGTATCCGGTAACCGGTAACCGGTGACGGGTCTCCGGTATTCGGTGACCGGTAACCGGTAACCAGTAACCAATGACCGTTAACCGGTATCCGGTAAACGGTGACCGGTAACCGGTAGACGGTAACCGGTATCCGGTAAACGGTAGACAGTAACCGGTGACCAGCATCCGATATACGGTATCCGATATCCGGTTTCCCGTGTTCGGTTTCCCGTTTCTGGTTTGGTTTTGGTTTTAGTTTTAGTTCTGTTAGTTTAAACAAAAACAAAACTGAAAACGAAAACGGAAACCGAAACGGGAATGGAAACGAAAACCGAAATCGAAACCGAAACCGACACCGAAACCTACACCAAAACCGACACCGAAACCAAGACCAAAACCGAAACCGAAAAAAATATTTAAGTTCCTAGAAGTAAAGAGTGACAGAGATAGCACTATAATCATTTAAGTTCCTGGTAGTAAAGAGTGACAGAGATAGCACTCATGTTAGTCAAACTCGTGGTATGTGCACTTCCCGTACACAGTAAAGAGTGACAGAGATAGCACTATAATCATTTAAGTTCCTGGTAGTAAAGAGTGACAGAGATAGCACTGTAATAATAAAATTTATGTTCCTGGTAGTAAAGAGTGACAGAGATAGCACTATCATAATTAAAGTTCCTGGTAGTAAAGAGTGATAGAGATAGCACTCATGTTAGTCAAACTCGTGGTATGTGCACTTCCCGCACACAGTAAAGAGTGACAGAGATAGCACTATAATAATTTAAGGTCCTGGTAGTAAAGAGTGACAGAGATAGCACTATAACAATTTAAGTTCCTGATAGTAAAGAGTGACAGAGAATAGAGATAGCACTATAATAATTTAAGTTCCTGGTAGTAAAGAGTGACAGAGATAGCATTTTTGTTATTTAAATTTCTGTTAGTAAAGAGTGACAGAGATAGCACTATTGTTATTTAAATTTCTGTTAGTAAAGACGTAAAGAGTGACAGAGATATCACTCACGTTGGTCAAAGACGTGGTTTATGGACTACTATTTGGACCCCCCAATGTCACGCTTTTTTAATCCTTTAACATGGATTGTCACATTTAGTATGACGTAATATATGAATGACGCCTAAAGATTGAGAGAGACAGCAATATTGTTCTTCAAATTCGTGGTAGTGAGAACAGGGTGCGTAGCCGAATGGCACAAACGCTCACGAAACGAAACGCTAGTAGATATCTATCTCTATCGCTCTTGCGTATTGGCGCGACAGAGCCAGACTGCGTTTCGTTTTCGTTTCGCGTCGGAGAAATGGCATTCGGCTACGGGGCCTGAACAGAGACAGCACTATGTATCGCGCGGCCGCCGACTACGCAAGTCGCCGCGTAATTATAATAACCGTTCGGCTCCTTTTTAGATCGTGTACAGTCAACAACACAGCTGGCAAGACAAAGTGCCAAAAATATGTATAGAGTATTTTATTTCCTGTACAAGTGTTGGTACTTGGTACATTAAGGTATGTGTATACATATATTTGGCACTTTATCTGTATTCACAGCTGAGTTGCTGACTGTACCAATAACGATCAACTATGAACTTTTGTGGTTTGTTTTAAATAGTTCTATGCAGATATAGATTAGAATACCTATTCTATCGGTACTTTTTGTATAGGTTATTATAATAACTGGACAAAATAATTATAATCAGTGCCGGCGCACTCCGCGATCACGATTCTTTCGCCGAGCTACAAGGCCTTGATATATAGGATGTATTATTTTATCAGCAACAAAAATATGTGATGATATTGAATTAACACTTTCGAAACCGGGCTCTACGCGGCGCTACGACATTTTCGCTACATACGGGGAAACCCATGTAATCGGCTACGCTTCTACGAGCGGTGTGCCCGACAGTCCCGACTGTAGCGAAAAGTTCTTGGTAGCGAAAGTGTTAAGGCAAAACAAGACATATAAACGCTCTCCATTATTTCCTCCCTGGTTTATGAAGCTAGAACAATGATTTTTAACACATACGAAATTCGTACACTGAAATAAAGTGATGATACTATAAATATACTCGACATTCAAAGTCGATAATCTAGTGACGTGAGAAGTTATTGATATAACAGAATTTTGCACAAAATTTTGCAGAATTTTGCCCTTTGATGTTGAAAATGCCGCCACTCTATAAAACAAACAGACCGCACACGAGCAGCCGACATTAAATTCTATTGCACGGCGCGAAGGTCGAAAGCCGCGCCCGCACCTGGGCGTAGGTAGCGAGATCGGGTGCACGTGCGCTTACCTTTGAAATCGCCGACACACAGGTGTCGCCGTTCGCCCTCTCTTTTCATTTATGTTTCTGTTTCAATCGGTTAGCCGTTTGCCGGCCGGCAATAAAGGTTGTTTTTTTAACCGACTTCAAAAAAAGTAGGAGGTTCTCAATTCGACTGAATGTTTTTTAGGGTTCCGTAGTCAACTAGGAATCCTTATAGTTTCCCCCTGTCTGTCTGTCTGTCCGTCCGTCCGCGGATAATCTCAGTAACCGTAAGCACTAGAAAGCTGAAATTTGGTACCAATGTATCAATCACGCCAACAAAGTGCAAAAATAAAAAATGGAAAAAAATGTTTTATTAGGGTACCCCCCCTACATGTAAAGTGGGGGCTGATTTTTTTTTTCATTCCAACCCCAACGTATGATATATTGTTGGATAGGTATTTAAAAATGAATAAGGGTTTACTAAGATCGTTTTTTGATAATATTAATATTTTCGGAAATAATCGCTCCTAAAGAAAAAAAAAAAGTGCGTCCCCACCCCTCTAACTTTTGAACCATATGTTTAAAAAATATGAAAAAAATCACAAAAGTAGAACTTTATAAAGACTTTCTAGGAAAATTGTTTTGAACTTGATAGGTTCAGTAGTTTTTGAGAAAAATACTGAAAACTACGGAACCCTACACTGAGCGTGGACCGACACGCTCTTGGCCGGTTTTTGATCATATTAATATTTTCGGAAATAATCGCTCCTAAAGGAAAAAAAGTGCGTCCCCCCCCCCCCTCTATATTTTGAACCTTATGTTTAAAAAAATATGAAAAAAGATCAAAAAAGTAGAACTTTATAAAGACTTTCTAGGAAAATTGTTTTGAGAAAAATACGATAAACTACGGAACCCTACACTGAGCGTGGACCGACACGCTCTTGGTCGGTTTTTTTGTTACTCGATATCTCCGAGAATCGTGGACCGATTTTCAAATTATTTTTTTAATCGAACGGGTATAACCCCGAGATGGTCCTATTGGCACCAAGTCCCAGGCGGCGCGGCGCGCGCCACGCCGCCGCCACGCCGCCTGGGGCGCGTCTTACGTCCTTCCTATACAAAATGTACTGAGGAGACGATTTTTGAATTACACTCAGGTGGCGTGGCGCGGACGTCCGTCCGCGCCCCGAGACACGCGACGCTCTGGTGTGGCCGGTACCTTACGTCCCTAACCTATTAACCGATCCGCCGCGGTGACGCGGCCGGTGCGCGGCGCGCTCTCCCAGGCCCGCGCCCCGCGCGCTCCCCCGCCCCGCGACAGCCGCTCTACGACAACTTTGCACCCTTTTAAATTACTGACATTTACAGTTTCTTAAGCGCGACCTTCACAGTATTAATTTTGATAAAATCATGATTATAGTACACAAAAACCTGGTCTTAAGCAAAAAAATCTCAGTTACAATTTATACCTACTGAGAAATTCATGTTTATTTAAGCGTTAAAAATATATGTTTAAGATCGGTGTTAAATGTCTATATATACTTAATACAATGCAAATTGATATATATATCATGGTCACCATTTTTACCTACCTAGATATTCACATTAAATGAAAACGGTAAAAAAAGTACACAATCAGATTTATTTTCTGTGTAATATCGCTAATAACTGATCGCATCTGAGTGCACCACAAAGTTAATCTAACAAAGTTTTCGGTTAACTATTTTGCTGTTAGCGAAAAGTGGGATAATGTACTTTATCTCATGATTTTTATAAGATATGAATACGATCGTCTTTTTTTTTATCTATGTACATAATTACTATTTGATGCTTAATAATAATACCCAATAAAATATCAAAAAGGACGAGTTATTGAATTATGTCCAGGGTACCTTACTTTTACTCCACTATCTCCATAAAATTATCTACAATACTGTCTTTGAAAGTATACAGCTATAACTCAACTTCAAATTGAAATATCAATTGCAATATACTTTGAAAGGCAATGTTGTAGGGAATTTAATAGTGAATTATTCTTCTCCTAGACATATTATACCTATCATAGCTTTCGTGAAAATTGAAAAACATTAAAACTGGGGAGATAAAAGTGTGAGGAAAGAGGGGAAATATTAACTCCTAGGCGTGTTTCTACTTCTAATTATACTTATAAACAGTAAAGCTATATGAATGCCAAGTTTCATGCTTTCTGCCACAATGTACCTTCATACTAATTCCTGCTTAGGCGCTGCACTAATACTGAGCTGATAACAAATTCTATTGCGTGGAGTTTAAAACTCATTACTCCTGAATAATAAATATTATATACCTGAACCCATCCTCGTATACATTCGCGATTCTCATCGGAGTTCATCAATTGCAGCAACTTGCTTTGTGTATCGGCGGGAGTTAATATTTTTTTCGTTTCTTCACAAACCTTAGCTCCTTCTAAGAATTCGAATTTGTTGTCCTCTAGCCATTTTGAAACCTGTAAGCCATACAACGTATTAGACGACATTAGAGACTAAAGAATTATAAAATGTATAATTTAATAAATATAATTAGATGAATTCGTATAATATCTATAAAACAATGTTTAAAATTAAATTACCTGATCCTCACTCATCCACTCGCTGAGTTTGAGCCCAGACTCTTGCCATTTGCTTTTTACAAAGGAAGGTCCCATGTTTTCTTTCATATTCTTGATTATTGATTTAAGCAGCAAGTGCCCATGGTTCGACGAAATTATCGTATTACAAAGCCTAAATACTTGAACGAAGTTAACATACTGAAAAGAAAGAAGAAGGTCAAAATCAATCAATGTTGTTAAAAAGTTCTGTTAGAGAGAAATAAATTAACTAAGACGTGATTATTTTTATGAATAAGGGGTAATGTAAACGACGACGGTCGAGTGATTTATTGTAAAGACAACTGGGTGATAAGACAATCACTCAAGTGATATTAAATTCATAAAATGTATATTTTATTTTTAGGTAATGAGGAGGCACACTGACTTTTTACGTCATGCTCCCCGGCAGAACCACATCGTCTTTCGTAAACATTAATATATCTGAAAATATCTATAAGATGTCTTTAAAATTCTAGGACCATTTGGAAAAATTCTATATGCCTAGTTTTTGTGTAAATCTAATTTCAAAGTGGTTCTGCTACAGAGCTTCCTCCCAGCAGAACCACCAAGATATTCTTCTAACTACACATGTTATTTACACGCATACCACATCAAATAATTCTATATTTATCTAATTTACTTAATCACTCTGTTTATTCCGAATACACGAATTTACGATATGTCAAACTAAATAGACTGAACAACGCCTTGATGCAAAGCTTTGCAAAGATATAGTACTCATTATTTGCTACGATAATTTGTGCAGGCGCTTGATACATAGTAGTTTGACATGTTATAAATGTGTGTATTCAGAATAAAAAGAGTGACATAGTAATCTAGATAAATATAGCATTAATATAGAATTATTTGATGTGGTATACGTGTAAATAGCATGTGTAGTTAGAAGAATATCTTGGTGGTTCTGCTGGGAGGAAGCTCTGTCGCAGAACCACTTTGACATTAGATTTACACAAAAACTGGGCATATAGAATTTTTCCAAATGGTCCTAGAATTTTATAAATATCTTATAGATATTTTCTGATACGTTTATGTTTCCGAAAGACAGTGTGGTTCTGCCGGGGAGCATGACGTGACATTTTATCCCAAATGTCTAGGCATGTCACTGTCATTCATATGTGTGAGAGAGAAAAAACATCTTCTCGCTCTCACGTATGAAATTCTTTATCTGTGCAATGGACTAATAGGGTGGCGCCATCTCTCATAACCTTTGAGTGTGGCTCCTCATTAATGAATGACAAAATATTTGCGTAGTTCAACGTCTCGTATGCTTATTGTCCCAGATTTGTAAGAACCTCTTTTTGACACATGACAGCGTCCACAATACGTAAACTCGCGCAACCTAATGAAAATTTAAATAAAATCCTGTAATAATATTTAAAAAAATCAAGTACTTAAAACAATATTTAGCTTACTTTAAACATAATCTAGCACATGTTACATTTTTGCGGATCTTCGTTAGTGAGTATTTTACGATATTAATTTATCACGCAGGATTTACTTATTATGTCATTTATCATTCATTTTTATTTTTAAACTAGTGCTGTGGCAGTCTGTCATTTCGATTCAAATGACATTTCAGTAAGTTGATAGAAATCTGATATTTCGTCACTACTTTTAAAAAATCTCGTATCTCACGCTGCTTCTCAAAGTTAAAACGCAGTAAGTCTATATGCATTCCATACATACTTACTACAATTTTCTTTTCGTTGACAGACGAAGATACAAGTTTTTTTAAAAGTAGTGACGATTTGTTTAAGCGCCTCCTTGTATATAGGGCCTAATCGATTCAACCAATTCGAAATTAATCGTTAGATTTGGCAAACGATACGTCTTAGCCACATCGCAACATACTTCAAAACAAATGTGTCAAAAATGTGAACTTACAGATCCGGGACAATAGGAGCAGATCTCCTCCATATGTTTTCAACTTTAACATGACTTTATTATGTTTTTTTTTTATTTGAATAGGTAGACGTTTGACCACGATCACACCTGATTGTGGTGATGCGGTCTACGGTGGAGCACGCTTACCCCCATGAGATACTTATTTATTCTTGTTTTAAAGAGACCTGGATTGTACTCATGCGGAAACAGACTCAGGCAGGGGTAAATTTATAAAAAGTGATAAATTATTGACAGGTGCATAAGAAAGGTTAAATAAGTATTTTAAAATTTGTTTAAGACTTGTCGTAACTGCTCTTATGAACTTACGTAGCTTCAACATAAAACGTGTTTTGTGGACTAGAGCGATTGTACTTACTTTCTTTTCAATTTGTGGAGCTATGAACCACCCTAAATATTCATACAACATAGGAATATCAATGTAACAATCAGGAGCGAATTCGCAGAATTCTTTTAATCCCGCTATGAAGTTGTCACTTGAGACTACATTAGTTGATACTAAATGTAGCACTGATTTGGTGATTATTGCAACTTCCTTGGGTGACCTGTAATGGAAAGGTAACGTTTAAAAACATATCAGTACCACGTAATTTGTCTCAAATATATGGTGTTTCTAGTACAACTTACTTTTCTACTGCAACAGTAATAATTTCAGTAACGAGGGCCGCATGATACTGGGGCTCAATCAGATTTTTGACATCGGCAGCTAGTTCTACATTATCGGAGTTGATGAGACATTGGTCTATCATCGACTTGACAGTCTTTTTCTTGGGATCCGGCAGAGGCTCCTGCGGCACGGCGGCGGGCGGCGCGGGTGCGGCGTCCACGGGCGCGGGCGCGGCGGCGGCCTTGGCGGGCGTCGCCGGCGCCGCGCCGGTGCCGCGCGTGCCGGAGTTCGAGCGCGCCACGCCCATCGAGCCCGACTTGCTCCCGCTGCCGGGACCACCTGTACACAATACTGCTTTAATATCTATTCAATTTACTCGAGGATATCTACATGTTAACAGTTTCTGTGCGGATGATACGCCTGGCGTGCTATCAAGGTTTTTTGAGAGTGGCGTATGACACGCGAGGCGTGTCATTTTAAAATCGACAAGTTGTCCGCCGCCACAGCGTAAACTTTTCGAAAATGTAACACCCAACGAATCGGGTAAACTGTCAAGAAAAAAAAAACAATGTGTATAAGGATGTACTTACTAAAGTCACCTCTCGAGTTAAATGTTGATCTCTCAATAGAGGCACCTTTAGAATGATAACTAGGACTCATATCTTTATTACCTGAAACAAAATTAACATTCACGATTAAAATTAGTAGAGCGGCCAGAGGGTCTCGGAAAAAGTTGATGTGACTGGAGAGTATACTGCTGACAAGTAGTATCGTTGTGATGGGTAGACTTCCCGTACATTCGGCGTCAAACAAATTACACCTCGCGCAAAATTCGTTTCAAGCAGATATACCTCTAATCTTATTCATCGTAACCTATCAATATTAGTATCATTTGAAAGTACAATTAAAGTCCTTTAAGAAACAATGTCTACCATTTTCTTAAAATCAATAATCGCCAATCTACGGTAGTTACAAAGAAAAAAGTGGGGATGCGATTTGAGCTCTTCCTTAGGTTTGTCAACCCTAGACGAGTTTAAAAGGGTAGGTAAAGGTGACATATCGTCACTACTTTGAAAAAATCTCGTATCTCACGCTGCTCCTCAAAGTTAAAACGCAGTAAGTCTATTGGGACCGTGCACGACGACAACGCCACGTGACAGGTGACCATTATGGACAATATTGTCGCCGCGGTCAAGCGAGAAGTAAGTAAATATTGTGAAAAAAATTAATGAAATCTTGTGTTATTTTACTATATTAGTCAATTTTGGACGATGGTGGTTATAACATTATCGCCAATAACATGAAAATTGTTATTTTCAGTGAGGAAGTAACAAACTGGTGACTAAAACGGGGTTTCGTGCCATCACTTACGAAATCATTTTCGAACCCGAGACGATAAATTGCAAGAAATTGGTGCTAGCTGGGCATTTTATAGAGATTGAAGACATTATTCCACTATTTGTACTTATGTGCAATAAAGTATAAATAAATCATTGGCTTTTGAAATTGTTGATCAGTTCACTGCTATTCTATGTCATTTTCATAGGCTAACTGTAGGTATTATTTTATAAATATCATTTACAGGGTACAGGGTTTATTGTAAAATAAAAACAAACTCTATAATAACTTTGAATTATAATATACATTACAAAATTTGTTTCATTTACTTGAAAATATTGGAAGTTTACCAGATATCACATCAAATATGTAATCATCAATGCGATGAAATAAGGTCTCTGGAATTTTATTTAAAATGTTATAAGCCTTCAGTGGATGGACTGCTTCTGCTTCTATTGCTCTCGTGCTTCTTCGTCCCATTGAAACCTCGATATTTACGCATTTTTAATCGTCAATCCGTTTCGATTTGTACACAGGAGCACACATGAGAAAACTACTCAAATGATTTAGGAACATAACTGGGATTGGCTTTTTCTACTTCCAATAAAGTTTGCACTACAAATTCACCGTAAATTCAATTCAATACTTGTATCAAATGATTACGCACTTTATGTAAAACTTCAGAGGTGAGATGAGACACTTTTCTTCGTACGGCAATTATCCACTTAAACGGTGGTTACGTTTCCACCACGGTCTTGGAAATAGCTAGAATTTAGTTTCTATTTTTTCTTGGAGTCATTACAATTCACCACAACAAACTTTACTAGGCCCATATTAAATTTATCTCAAAAATGATATGAAAATGTTTACTGCAATATGGATTTGACAGCGTAAGTCAGCGACAACAATGTCAATTTTGGCCGTAGTGAGCGCTGTGATCGTTTTAGCTACCCCCTCCACCCGCTTTGCACCCTGCCAATACGCATTCCATACATACTTACAATTTTCTTTTCATTGACAGACGAAGATACAAGTTTTTTTTAAAGTAGTGACGATATGGCTCGTTCTCTCGCCTGAAAGCTACACGGAGGGTCAGAGGAGGAAAAAGTACGGTTTTAGTTTAGTTTTAAGTTATTTATTCCTTTATTTGTTGATTTTATTGTTTAATTATTTTGTAATTGTACCCAGAATACACGTGGGTTTCTTTTGCTGAAAATTCGCTTTTTTATGAAAAATGTGATGAATTTTATGGCATTTTCCGATAGAGACTAAACTTAACTTTCAAATAAGGCCACATAGTCATACTTTTACTTATATAACATTAAGGGTAATACCAGGGGCGGCTCACTCCGCGATCCTATCGCCGCGCTACAAGTACATGCCGGCGGCCGCGAGTTCGCGGCCTACTCAGGGGTGGCGCGCATTCTCATGGAACGCACGTTCGCACATTCTAATTGTTACTTTACGTCGCGAGTTTTTTTTAAGTTTCATGTGCGATTTCCGCGTGTGGAATGACTAATAAAGCTTAGTTAAATTGACATCATGAATAAAATAGCACAATTTTACATAGATCTACTATTGATTGAGTCCCACGGAAAAGTTCAATAAGGCTTGTGATGTTGGGACAAACAAAAATATATAAATACTGTATATATACCTAGAAAGTACCCAAGACATGAATATAATAGTATAACATTTTTTGCACATATTCATTCGTTTTAATCTATAGGCAACCCTATCGTCCGACGCTGCGCACGTGCGGCTCGTTTCTTTGTTAGAATTTTGTAGGCATTAAAAAAGCGGCATTTCGTGAACATCAAAGCAGTGGGCCTTCTGTACTTGTACTATTATATATTCTGTGGTAATACAGCTTGAACTCGAACGACTGAGAGGTGCGGTTTTTTGACCCAGTATTAAAAAGTAATCGTAAAATCAAAACGATTGGACTTCGGTCGTTATACACATTAAATTACTAAAATGAAGTTAGTTAATTTTTATCGGATTATGCCATGAAATTCATCACATTTCTAAAAAAGGGAATTTTCAGCAAAAGAAACCAACGTGTATTTTTGATAAAATTACAAAAAAATTAAACAAAATAAAATCAACAAATAAAAGAAAAAATAAATTAAAACTAAACTTAAACACTAGTTTTTCCTCCCCTAGCCCTCTGTGTAGCTTTTAGGCCAGAGAACAACCCATATGTCACCTTTACCTCCCCTTTTAAACTCGTCTAGGGTATCAAACCTAGGGAACCACTCAAATTGCATCCCCGCTTTTTTTCTTTGTAACCACCGTAGACTGGCGATTATTGATTTTAAGAAAATGGTAGATATTGTTCCTTAAAGGACTTTAATTGTACTTTGAAATGATACCAATATTGATAGGCTACGATGAATAAGATTAGAGCTGTATTTGCTTGAAATGAATATTTGCGCGAGGTGTATTTGTTTGACGCCGAATGTATGGGAACGCGTGTCAAGCGGTACGCCCCGCCTGCTGTTATGTGCTTGCAGTTTGCTTATTTATTCTCCGATCGAAGAAATTTAAAAAGTAACGGATAGCTTAATAATGTTGCTAAATGAATTATATAACATATTTTTTAGCTAAGTGGCCGTTTTCATTGGCTTTTCTGAGTCACAAAAGTCAAAAAAGAGAGTAAAAAAAAGTTTTTTTGCATTATTATTAATAAAAAATAAGTAACACAACTATACTTTTCACATATATGAAATCTTAATCAGCGTGTCATACGCTTTTAATCGACACCTCATTTTTCAAAATTAAATAAGGGGTTCTAGACAAATTGGCAAAAAACTGAAACCCGGGACCGCGGTTTTTGTGACGTCATAGTTAACCCCCCCACAGTCTGAGAATGCGACGTCATTTTTTCGTACTCAGTAAAGTCTACCGATCACATCGATACCACTTGTCAGCAGTATACTCTCCAGTCACATACACTTCAAAACTAGACGACTTTTTTCAATTCCGCCGCCTTACTAAATAGCGACATAGGTACACTCAACAATTTACTAAAAACAGCAGGAATCTTCGACTTATCCACTTAACAAATCAGTCAGAGGACAAAGCAAAGTTTGTTAAATTGCAGCCTGCGAAAGGCACTGGTCCCACCGCGAGCTAGTAAGCTATGAGCTATCGGCTATAAAAACGAACAAAAGATAAGCACTCCCGTGCAAATAAAAGAGACACGGCGATTTTGATAGCTCACCGCTGGGCGAGTAACTATAAACATCGCCGTGTCTCTTTTATTTACACGGGAGTGCTTATCTTTTGTTCGTTTTTATAGCTGATAGCTCATAGCTTACTAGCTCGCGGTGGGACCAGTGCCAAAGGAAAGAAAGACCCAGCCTTAGGCACTGGTCCCACCGCGAGCGAGTAAGCTATGAACTATCGGCTATTTTCTAGCTCAAGAAACGAAAAAAAGATAATCGCTTTCGTGTAAATAAAAGAGAGATATATATATTTATAGTTCATAGCTGGCTTGTTCACACCGCCGGCGAAGACACTCTCCCACCGCCCGGCGAGTAAGCGATAATTCCATACAATGTTTACTAGCCGCCCGCTGATTGTCAACTGTTTCTAGTACATAATTTTACTAGTCGATAGCCGAGCTCGCTGATAGTTGGCGGTGGGACCACTGTTTACTAGTTGACCGCCGCGATAAAAGCTATCGACTATAAAACTAGCTCAGCGGTACTCGCCGGTGCCTGCTTGGCGATCAGACCGATCATTTTACCTTATGAGGTGGATGCGAGTGCACGTATTTACAATGAATTTAAAACAATCATATGAACTATCTTTGTTGTCCAGTTCGGATGACGATGATGATGTATTTTAAATTAAATGTATTTTAAATTTAAAAAAAGGGTCCAGTATGTTTAGTCATACACCCCTTCCTCCACATAGTGTAATCCCGACCCTTGCTTCCATAGAAGATGTTATGAAAAAAGCTGCACTTTTAGATGGAAGCAAGCCGCTTTTCTCGGTGATAGTATAAACATAAGTAAGTGATTTTTTCCGAGGATATCAAGATTTCATTCCTTAGAAGGCCGAGCATAAGCAAGTGCTTATACGAAAATGAAAAAATTCTTTACTTTTTTTAGATTGATAGATTTTGACGTGTGCCATGTGCCAATTGAAAGAGATCGATTTATTTAACAAACATTTTGATTAGGATTTTCTTTTTTTTAACACCTTGGCTGCGGCAATTAAATATACCTTGTACATAGTTAACCATACTTTGCAAGTGGTCGATCGAACTTATTATATAAAGGAAAAAATTGTGGGTTAATCGCATCTACCTGTCTCTGCCGCACTAATAAGGTACCTATTTTTGTAACACTCAATTGTAAATTTTTCTTCATAGTAAATGTACGAAAACATTTTTTTTTTCTGACTTTTTTGTACATTACCGAAAGCTGACCCACGGAAACTATTGATACTGGATAGGAATAGAATCGATAGACATAATAAAAAAGTTTGTCAAAAATTTTCTCGCACCCCGTATGTTTTTTCAATAATCTTTAAACGCCAATCTTTATTAATTTGAAATAGAAGGAAGGTCTTCTAAGACCATTTTCGCTTAGCAGTACGGAATCTGGTGGCTGCACTCACTGACCCAAAATCTATTTCCACCCTGTATAGGTCATTGGCGAATAGGGCCCTCTTAAGTTTTTTTACCTTTATGCTGGGCCACCCGGCTGAGCTAGTGGAGCGAGTAATCGCCCGTCGCACGCAAACACTCGCTTATAGCTCAGCGCATTGAGGTATATGTACTACGTACTAGAGGCGACGTTGCGAAGAAAAAATGTTACACACCCCACTGCGGTCCATGGACCGCAGCGTTGCCAGTCCTCGCCTGGTCCTTGCAGTGCAGTGACGTGCCGTGATCCATTTACTTTCCACATGAATAATGCCTTCTTGTGTGCTTAAAAATTGTTCTAATCACTCAAAAAAATCAAATAAAAGTCAAGGTGTGACATTTCATCGGTAAATTAAACAAAAAACTCGTCTATAATATTTTAAGATTGAATATTCTACAAATACACGAGCGGGAGCGGGACTGCCGCCATTTTGGTGACGCAATCATAGACTAACCGCGCAGATGTGCCATTTACATTGTTCCTACTAATGTGTTTCACCTCTAATATATTTGCGAAATATATATATTTCTATTTGGAAAATTATTAGGTAACTAATTACTACTTCATGAATTATATTACTATAATATAAAAAAAGTTTATTTGTTTATTGATTGTTAATATTTTTTGAGTGAAATTGTATTTTTAGCACGCTCACTTTTTGCAGTTTTCTTTGTCCTGGTCATGAAAAAAGGGAACAATGGATACGTTTTGTCCAAAAATTGTGCTAAGGAAACATGGTTACCAACTGACCACACATATATTCATTGTATTTTAAAGAAAAAGATAAGTACAGCACAATTATATTAATTTGTATTGTTTAAGTTGTAAATAAATAAATCATTTTGACTAGAATAGCCGTATTTTAAAATGTTAAATTTCCGTTAGGCAGAATATAATAATAATGTGTCACATCTGATGGTGGACCTACTCTATGCGTAAATGGCCGCTCCCCCCACCCCGCGCATTTGTCAGCATGTGCAGTGTTTTCGCTTGGCAACGTCGCCTCTAGTACGTAGTACATATACCTCAATGGCTCAGCGTCTAAACTAGTAAATCTATACTCGCTTCTCGCCGCTCGCCCACTAGTTTGTAGTTTATAGTTTCACTCGCTTATAGTTTGTAGCCGGCGGTGGGACCAGTGCCTTAGCACTTAATTTAATGTTTAGGGATCAGTACAAAGAGTGTCACAAGACAATAATATAGTTAAATATTCAAAAGAAAACAACTTACTCCTAATCGAAGTTGGATCAGTCTGAACATTCTCTAGGACACTGTACATATTCTTTGAAAGGCTAATCATAGAATTGCTACCAGCACTAGCTTGTGTTGTAGTTTTTGTGCCCGAACCATGGTTCCATCCTAAACCAGTTTGTGGAGCCAATTTTATATTATTTATCTGTAAACAAACAAGAATAGTGAAGACTTACAACATACACATACATATTCTAATAAATAAAACTATTATGTCTTTATGTCGTGATAAAATTACCTTCTGATTTTGAGTGACAGCCTTAAATTTAGAAGTATCAACACTGTAATTTGGCCTAGCTGTTGTCTTCCAATTATTGCTGTTGTCCATGAAGGAATTGTTATTTTGCCGCCGCCCGTCCCCGCGCTTTCCTCGTCCGCCATCGTCTCTGCGGAAGCCACCGCCCATGGGACTTGCATTCATCAACTGAAATATTAGGCAGTTATAACTACTGTTTTACATTTTTACACTAACTAGGACAATACATATTACATAATCTCAATGTGTCGGAATTATAACAGTGACCAGTTATTTTAAACATGACGCCATTCCCTGAGAGATACATACTTCTATATGTCGCTGCTGTTGTTCAGCCTCCTTTTGAATTTGATCCATCATTTTCGGCTGCGAGTCAACAACACTCTTTATCACCCATCTTCGTTTTCTTAGTTCAATGACGTCTTGGATCATAAACCTAAAATAAATTGCATAACAATCAAAGGTTTTTTTGTATTATTCATAACATTCGGTGAGGATGATAAGATAATAGGTATAATTTATAGAATAGATACCTAACACGACTGCTAATTTTATTAGACTTGCGGTCTACAATATCCTGCATTTTCTTGAAGACACTTTCGATGTTTTCCTTGACCTCGTTCTCGAACTGCTCGCCGATGGTGGTGAGCAGCTTGCAGAGGCACTCCAGCTTCTCCTCCTCCAGCTTGTCGATCAGGTAATTCATACAATAAACCATTATCTTTGAGGTCAGCATTTTCAACTTGTACAGTTCACCTGGAACGAATTAAAATAGGTATCATTTCATGTGTTGCATTTTATTTCTGTTTATTTTGGTACATACAACAGTTTTACAATCAAACACAAAACAAAAACTCGCGCAAATAGTTAAATGGCAGTGCTCATATGAAGTCATACGATTTAGAAGTTATTGCCGAAAACTCTGGTAACGTTTGTGAAATAGATGATGGAACCACGAACAAACTCGTATGATAATTTATAACGGTAGAGCGTTAGTCAAGTCTTAATCGTTTCAATATCTGGGCAACCGAGCTTCGCTCGGTTCTGTTTGTATCCTTGACATGTGTCGCCATCTAGTTCAAAAATACCTACATCGAGCGAAAGAATTCTCAGCCTTAACAACACAACTACTCCACACGAGATGGCGCGCATTTCGCCACAAACTCAAATAGTGTATTTTTCTATTCGTTTTAGCCTTGACCTGTGTCGCCATCTAGTGTTTGCAATAAATAGTACTTACATCGACCGAAAGAATTCTGTCTTAACAGTACAACTACTGGTGTGTGTGTGGATTGAGTGAGCACCTTCCGAAAAAAAAAAAAATATGCTGATCATTTAGTAAAAGTTCTAAAACAATTGTAAAACGAATCTCTGAATTTGTAAAAAGATAAATCAAAAGATACAGCCATTAACATGTGCTCACTCAGTTCTCACAAACTACCAACGAAAACAGTGAATATATTCATTTAACATATAATATTTATATACTAACATTTAGTAAAAAATAGGCCAACCTACCTCTATAAATATTAGATCACCTAGTGACGTATTAAATTTTTTACAAATAGTTTCTTATGCTCACTCAATCCACACACTTTTGAAAACCCGAATTTTGATGAAAAACATAAGATTTAGACCGCTATTATATGTGTATAGTTTAGTAAAAGTGAAATGGGAATTTGTAAAATACAAAACGAACCACTAACGTGTCAGGTTTTTTTATAATATATTTTTGTAAGTGCTCACTCAGTCCACACGTTTTGAGAAAGTTAAAAATGTAAATATCTTACGATTTGTAGCACCTAAGACACTCGAAAGTACTTCAACATTTAGTAAAAATTTTTACTAAATATCCACCATCTAATATTTTATATTCGTTGTCTGGTTTTAAAGATATTCAGACATAACTTTTCTCATACAAATGTATCAAGTAGGGTGACCACACTATGTCGGCTCCTGATTTTCCCCACCTTCCCATTGTCATATTGAGATTGGGGAGTTTCGTTCAATTTTGATAATAGTTTATATTAAACTAATACCATATTAATTCTCCATCTGCAAACTATTTTAGGTTATGTTCTTGGCCTAGTGATGATGTGTATTTTATCGACGTCAGGATAATAATAACCATATCGACATTCATGCATTAAAAAGGACATGAATGATAATTGGTAAGAAACAAAGAATATAATACTTCACTAGTAAGAAACCAGAACCTGGTAATCTAATCGTGCTAACAGATGAGCGTACCGGATTTGTAAGTGGGAGCGAGAAAATAATAACTATTTCTCGCTCCCATTTACAAGCTAGCAAGTTTGCAGATGGAGAATGAATATGGTATTAGTTTAATATAAACTATTATCAAAATTGAACGAAACTCCCCAATCTCAATATGACAATGGGAAGGTGTAGAAAATCAGGAGCCGACATAGTGTGGTCACCCTACTTGATACATTTGTATGAGAAAAGTTATGTCTGAATATCTTTAAAACCAGATAACGAATATAAAATATTAGATGGTGGATATTTAGTAAAAATTTTTACTAAATGTTGAAGTACTTTTGAGTGTCTTAGGTGCTACAAATCGTAAGATATTTACATTTTTAACTTTATCAAAACGTGTGGACTGAGTGAGCACTTACAAAAATTTATTATAAAAAAACCTGACATGTTAGTGGTTCGTTTTGTATTTTACAAATTCCCATTTCACTTTTACTAAACTATACACATATAATAGCGGTCTAAATCTTATGTTTTTCATCAAAATTCGGCTTTTCAAAAGTGTGAGGATTGAGTGAGCATAAGAAACTATTTGTAAAAAATTAAATACGTCACTAGGTGATCTAAAATTTATAGAGGTAGGTTGGCCTATTTTTTACTAAATGTTAGTATATAAATATTATATGTTAAATGAATATATTCACTGTTTTCGTTGGTAGTTTGTGAGAACTGAGTGAGCACATGTTAATGGCTGTATCTTTTGATTTATCTTTTTACAAATTCAGAGATTCGTTTTACAATTGTTTTAGAACTTTTACTAAATGATCAGCATATTTTTTTTTATTTTCGGAAGGTGCTCACTCAATCCACACACACACCAACTACTGCACACGAGATGGCGCGCGAAGAAAAACGCATGAAAACTCGAAAATTCGCGTTTTCCGGGACCTAAGGATAAGTTAGACCGATTTTTCACCCCCAAAAACCCCCACATAACAAATTTCTGCGAAATCGTTAGAGCGGTTTCCGAGATCGTCAGTGTAAATAAATATATATATAAATAAATATACAAGAATTGCTCGTTTAAAAGTATAAGATAAGATAATAAGCTACGGAAAAACGTCAATCTGTCAAGTGTGGTTGGTTAGAGCAACACCCCGATTGTGATGTTGCAGCAATGTTACTCAGACAATGAAATGTTATAAATGCTCTTTCAAAATCCCTTCGCATAGAGCAATACATTTATACCTAGTGAATTTTTATGAAATGTATGTTCAAGACAATATTTCTGCTAAAAATATAAAATTCGCTTCAGCTTAAAAAGAAACATTTTTCACCACAAAAAACCTATATATAACACATAGTAGATTAACGACTGTAAAACTGCAGATTATGTTTTTTGAAAACATACAAACATAGCAAGACATAGAATATGTCCGACTGCTCAGTCAGCTTTTACGGCTTAGCAAAAATAAGTGATTCCATTTAAACATTAATCTTGTGAAACAAATGATTTTAGATAGTTCATGCGAAAATGAATTAGAATGCATCATATTATTCAAGCATTAAAGGAATTGTTAAATACATGTAATGATTGAAAAACATGTTGACTAAATACGTAAGCATGGTAAGGGTCACCTTTATTATCGAGGTTATCTTTAAGGAATACACGAATAGAGTTATTATGTATGAACAAGTAAACCTACCAATGAATCTGACATTTCCAACTGATCTCATTCGAACCCTTCGGTTTTCTTCTTCCAGCATCAATTGAAGCTCTTTCTTCTTGGCCTAGAAAACAAATAAATCAGTTTTCATAAAAAATATTTTAACAATCATATTTTATCGATTGATTTACATAAAAATTAATTTTCTCAAACATGCAATGAAATATTGTCTTTACGTTCCTTAAAATGGGCTGCGAAGTATCGCTTTTTAGGCCTAGGCCTGCAAAGTAACTTTTTTTTTACAAAATATTGTCCTTTAGAGCATTTTTTTTTTATTTCATTGTATGTTTGAGAAAAGCACTATACATGCCTCGGCGTGAAAACGGATTCCCGGCCTCGTATCCCTATCCGGTATATACCCACTTGGCCGGAAATCCTCATTTTCCCGGCCTCTGATGTAATGTACTATTTTGATTGATTGGAAAATGCAATACTTACAGGATCAGTGCTCTCGGCTAAATCAGCTTCTAATTTCATAACTTGTTCATCTACCTTGTCAGTAACAAATTGATTTTGGCATTTACTAATGATAAGGGCCCTGAAGTTCACGCACTGGTCGGGCGAAGAAGCGTTGTCAGCAGGAACCTGTAAAGGTAAACACTTTTGTAAGATTGTTGTGGGTAATGGGCTATTGGGCCTTCACTGCCTTGGTAAGCCTGTAAAAAGTTTTCAAACACCTATCAAAATTTTACTAAGATAATACATACCTTTAGTGTGGAGAGCTTATTGCACATAGCGGCATAGGCTTCAGAGAAGTTGGGTTCATCTATCGCCTTTTCGAACACCAAGTCAATAACACCTTCAAGGCGTTTTTGATTATTGATCTCAAGGTGCTTAATTTTCTCTATTAATGTGTCGAACTTTTGTGGCGTGAGTTTGTTCAGAATGCCTCTGAACTTCTTATACAACTCCTAAAACAGTACCAATCATATATATTTTGCCATAAAGTTTATGTAATATATTTAGTTGTTAATTGCAAATTTCTCCATTTTATCCACTCATTATAAAAAAGATGTAATATTCAGTGTTACCTGAGTCTTGGCATCATCTTCCGTAAGGTTCTCCTTCTTGAACCTAGTAGGTTTCCAAGCATTTTCGGTCTCGGAAAGCCTGACGTCCTCTCGTAATGAGATGGAGATGACTTGCTTGTGGGAGCTGCTACCACTTGGCGTAAGTGGGAGTTTCCCACTACTCTTACCTATATTTTCAATAACATTTTAATATCCGCCAAATTCCATAACAAAAAACTTTATAAATCATAAACCGTGTCATACTTTCTAGCGGTGACATGGTATCGTACGAAATACAAAGTCACATCAAAAAAATGTACGAGAATTGTACTAAATTGTCCAGGGTGTCCACTACTAAACCCAAAAAAAAATCCCTGACTTTTCCCTGACTTTCTATGACCATTTAAGAAAATTTCCCTGACCAAATTTTCATTCTATGATGACATTTTGACCACTTTTGTTTAGGGTCGCAAAAAAAATGGTCTTGAAAAAAAAACCTGAAAAAAGCAGTTTTTTTTTCTGGAATATGTTTGTTTTCTAAAGTGCGAAATATTAAGATTTACAAGGCAGTTCATGCTTTTATACCTACGGTTTTTTATCTTTATGTTAACTATTGAACTTTGATTTATGGTTTTATAAAACTAACATTAACGAAATCTGTAGTTGGTAGTTATCGCCATTTGGCTACACCAGTTGCCGGCCCGTGCACTCTATCAGGGTAGAGCGAGTTTGAATTTCGGCGCCCTTGGATATTCTACGCCGGAAAAGAATATCGCGAGCGTAGCGAGCGCGAATTTTTTCCCCTTTTAAGTCCCTGGGGCTGATAGTAGTTATTATGTATATGTACATAACATAGCAAACAAAATGGAGTACCTGGGTACTATCAGGGCAGAGTCAGGAAAGCAGGCTTGAAATGAAAACGAGATTTCGAGCGTACTGAACGCGAAATATTGACTAAGTAACTAAGAGTTTAAGGTGGCTCGCCTAGGTTACCCAAAGCTCAGGCTGCGTTAGATGGCGTTAATCTGCAAATTACCGGTCTTATTTTTTTTTGTGGAGTCGTACAGGCATTTATATACTTTCAATTATGCTTCGCGAACATTTAATATTAAAATTGACGTATTACAACAAACATTCAACTTCTCATTGTAACGTTAATCCCCTTAATGTAGATAAATTTACTATTTTACACTATTTTTAAGTACCACTCACACATACAGTGTTTTTGTATTCCTTCTAGTCGATAATTTCACGCGGCGACAGCTTGTTTAAATAGCCTTGCGGTAAATACGTGCCATCGCATGATTTGCATGGAAGTACTGGGTTCGAATCCAGGACTTATTCTATTTTTTTTATTTATACTACGTCGGTGGCAAACAAGCATATGGTCCGCCTGATGGAAAGCGGTCACCGTAACCTATGGACACCTGCAACTCAAAGAGTGTCGCATGCGCGTTGCCGCCCCAATGCTTCGCGAACATTTAATATTAAAATTGACGTATTACAACAAACATTCAACTTCTCATTGTAACGTTAATCCCCTTAATGTAGATAAATTTACTATTTTACACTATTTTTAAGTACCACTCACACATACAAACAGTGTTTTTGTATTCCTTCTAGTCGATAATTTCACGCGGCGACAGCTTGTTTAAATAGCCTTGCGGTAAATACGTGCCATCGCATGATTTGCATGGAAGTACTGGGTTCGAATCCAGGACTTATTCTCTTTTTTTTATTTATACTACGTCGGTGGCAAACAAGCATATGGTCCGCCTGATGGAAAGCGGTCACCGTAACCTATGGACACCTGCAACTCAAAGAGTGTCGCATGCGCGTTGCCGCCCCATTAGAAACTTGTACACTCCTCTTTGCTGCGTGTGCACAGCAAAAAGGAGTGTACAAGTTCAAAGGAGGGTTTGGGTTGCCGACGACTCAAAGGACAATAGACGGAACAAATTAGTTCCGTAAGTCCTCCCGTCGTCAGCACCCCGCACCCTCGTTGAGCTCTGGCAGCCTTACTCACCGGCAGGAACACAACCAGAGATGGGCATCAATCGATTGATTTTTTAGTTAACTAATCAATCGACTAAAAATATCAATCGTCATTATTCAATCGCGATTGATTTAGTTGCGATTAAATTAGTTGTGGGAATGTTCGACTAACAACTAAATTAGTTTTAGTTTCAATCGACTAAATTCCACGAATAAATCATTAAAACTACACAGTCGGCCGTTTTTGCATTTATATCTTATTTGTAACTACAAGTAGGTATGTATATAACATTGGAGGTACTCGTATGTTGTAACTATGTTGGTTTGGGTGGAATTTTGTGGATTATTTTGAAGTAGATATATTGGACCGATTGAGCTAAAATTACGTATACACGTTTAATTTGTAATGCTTGAATGACAATGCAATATTATAACGATATATCGGTAACGAAAAATAGCGAAAAACTGCAGTGTTCACAAGTAGCAAACAAAACAATTAAGTATGTTATTGCAATACTTTAAATTATACGATACTGAGTAAATCTTAGACATAGAAATTACCAGTATTTTGCTGTCTCTGTCGATAGTAAAACTCTTTTTAGTGGCACGTGGTGACAAAACATTGGGCTAAATGACTAATCCTACTTACCTGGAAATAATTTCATTTTGGTGCAAGGGCCGACGCATCTTCAAAAAATAAGACGTTTTATTGAATCAAACATCTGCATATTGTTTATCTATTATCTACGCGCACTATTTTGTTGTCATTAAAATATTTAAACCTCTTTGTAATGTAAAGAACTCTCAGCGTTAATTATTGTTCATCTTCCTTGCGGCATTCTACATTCAAATTTATATAATGGCAACAACGAATTTCACGATATTTGGTATATACTATACACCATGTTTTTATTGAATTCCGTTAATTTTAAGGGAAGGTTCCGTAGGTCAAATACAATGAATTGCTCTAAAAAACTAGCGACTTAACTCTTACGGTTGTAGAATTATTCAAAAAATAAATCAAACATTTTTTTTTTTTTGGAAATGTATTTAAACCAGTCAACCGGGTACTTTTATTGTGTTTTTTTAATGTTATTTTACTAATGCACAAACAAAGTACCCATTTTTTATTTACCCTTAGATAAGAGAAATATAATCCAATTTCAAAGTGACTGTAGTAGCAAAATAATAGTTAGAACACCGATCTAACTCCTTAGAAATGGTTAAAATATCTTAAGTAGGTAATACATGATGATATGTTTAAACATTCGTTAAGATGTCCTAATCAGTCTGTCAACATTAGTTGCGAGAAATAAGTCTAACTAATTAGTCGATTACAAAATTTAGTTGTCCGAAATCAATCGGCAACTAATTTAGTTGCAACTAAATTAGTCGCGCTCTATACAACTAAGATTGATCATTCGTGGTTTTCAATCGTCAGTCGCAATTAAATCTTGTAATTTTAATCGTTAATCGTTAGTCGATTACATTTTGCCCATCTCTGAACACAACACTATGAGACACTATTTTTTGTTTTATTATTATACACAAATGTATATGTACTCGTAAAGTAGTTACTGAGCGTTTTCCACAAAAAAGATAAAAAACCTATTCTCTTACATGGTAATAATTTTTGGGTTCGTCGAACTCAGAATTTCTAACATAATTATCCAAATCTGATATTTTAAAAAATTCCATAAAGTATAGATAAATTTTAGTTTCTAAACTACGATTCGAATGATTTTTTTTTTCTAATTGTTTATTTTCGATGGAGCAAGGGTATTCAAATCGCTTTTGAAATCTTAAATTAGTAAATGAAAATGCAATAGTTAACTGAGTAACGTAATGCTTTAAAAACTCAAGTGGACTTTTTTTATCTAAGGAGTAATTTGGATAAAATATTATATTTAGCGAGGGTATTAAAGGTTGTTTTATATCTCAACTTAATAAATAGAAAATCAAAATGACAATAAAAAAATCAATATGTTCTCTAAGATAAAATTGATACCTTCGGCTCTCCATTCTTGCTCGGTCAATAAAAAATACGAAATTTATATCCAAAAAAATACAAAAAGTTTATAGAATCCTGGGAATCGAACGCACCTTCACGGCGTGACAGACGACTGTACACCAACGACGCCATTACATAACACGCTGTTCCCGACGAAATTGGGCTATACATATATAATTATTTAAATATAAATAATAATGTCAAATCCATACTAATATTACAAATGGGAAAGGGTGTGTGTCTGTTTGTTTGTCCGTCTTTCACGGCAAAACCGGAGCGACGAATTGACGTGATTATTTAAGGGGATTTAGTTGAAGGGATGGAGAGTGACATAGGCTACTTTTTGTCTCTTTCTTACGCGAGCGAAGCCGCGGTCAAAAGCTAGTTTATTATAAATGGGAAAAGCTGGTTACTCTATAATCTGAAGTGGAAGAATTCGTTGTTTCACCAAAGATAAAGTGTGTTTGTTTGTTTGTCCGTCTTTCACGGCCAAACAGAGCGACGGATTGACATGTTTTTTAAGTGGAGATAGTTGAAGGGATGGAGAGTGACATATGCTACTTTTGTCTCTTTCTAACGCAAGCGAAGCCGCGGGCAAAAGCTAGTACAGCACGGGTAGCATGGTCGCGCGATAGACGATAAAATATCAGGCCGTCCCTGTCGCACTATTAGTAAGTGCGATTATAGGGACGGCCAGATGTTTTATCATTTATCGCGCGACCATAATTGCCTGCCTGGACCAGATTATATTGATGATAATTATTATTTGTAACCATTTAGTTAATATTGTCTTCAGTTACCGCGATAGTTACTCATGAAATAAAAACTATGAAAACGGATTAAATCGCGTATAATGAGTTTAAAATTCATCCCGATGTTTCGAACACTTTACAGCGTTCGTGGTCAACGGGTGACTGAGGAAAAATTACAATGTGCAAAAGCTACCCATATTCCTGCTATTATATTCTTGTATAGGTATAACCATTTAGTTGTTGAAGAAAAACATTCACACAACAATAACATAGGTCAACCAGCTCAGTAAATGCAATACATTACTAATACTATGCCCACACTATGACCTATGTATAATGTATTATACCAGACGTGTAATATTTTATTTTATCAACAAAGGCATAATAAAGGATTGTATTGTATTTTTGTATGAAAATAAAAAATAGGAAAGCAATATAGTAATAGTCAAATATTCCATTTAAAAAATATAAAAAAAAATGCAAAAAAAGTTCAAATGATTAAAAAAAACTGCGGGTTGGAACTCAAGATCTCCTGCTTCATAATCGGTGCATTTGACCAAGACGCCATTTCGCTTGAGCAAAGAGGATCGAGTATTAAAGAGCGTTACTGTCAAAGCAAAATGTGTAATCACAGTGCATAGACTGCCATCTCTCCACACAGGCTTAAAACTTTTGAACCTCAGTTTTGACAATTTGGCCCATATTCTGAGCTTGATATGTTTTAAAATGTCAAATTTTAATATTAGCGCCATCTAGCTGAGCCTACCCCAAAGGTGTAACGCCATCTAGGTCACCACTGCTTTATCTATATGGTACTGAGGTACGTTTTTTTCTTAGACTTTATCCGTCTAGATGGAGTTATATAGGTCTTTGGCTTGAGTTAACTAAACCAGCCGGCGTATCATGCTGCCAATTTTATCACTTATCCACGTGGATAAAGCATCCGTCACGCTTTAGCAAGTATGTCAGTGTGAGAGTGACAGATGTCTTATCCACGCGGATAAGTGATAAAATTGGCAGCATGATACGCCGGCAGTATCTTTTATAATTACTTGTCAAGAGCCAAGTGTCACTGATGACAATGTCAATTAAAAATGCGCGAAATATGACGGCTCTGTGTCTGTACACAAAATTTGGCACGCACATTACGTAAAATTAATAAAAAATTCACATGGATTTGTCCATGATTTCTGTATGAAACAATGTATTTCATTCACTACCGCGACGACGGATAATGTATAGTAGATGTATGCGCATATTTTTATTTAGTTGTAGTGTGCGGTGACTAAATAAATGGTAGATGTTTTTTGTATGGAAAGCAAACCACCTTAAGAGGAGGAGGAGGAGGAGAGTAAAAGAGTTTAAAAGGGGTTAAGAGTAATTAAAAGATATATTATTATCTATGTAGAAATAGTAAACGCGAGCGAAGCGAGTGCGAATTTTTTTCTCTGTTGTCAGCGTCGGGATGCCCATTTAGGTGTTTTGCCACTACATGCCTTTAGGTTTCCAAGTGCTTTGAAGTTCTCTCATCGTCACGCTTATTATCCTCCTATGCTCCTTTGACTCATACAAAATTGCGCCTCTATGTGACGTTTTGGGCCATTGGCTTTATGAGGAACTCCGCTTTGGATTGTCGGATAGATATTTAGAATTTGGACAGCGACGTAACTTTGTCTTTGTCGTTCGGCCTCGCGACGTGGTTCGTCAAGGGCTAGAATCTCCCTTTCACGTCGCCCTATCAAAAGCACCTACCTTATGAATGTTGTACATGGTGACATTTTGGTGCAACTTTCCAGTTAATTTGAATCACAATAACTGAATTTTTCCCGACCCCCCTCGCCATTTTGGAATATGTCGGTGGGGCACGCAATGTAAAAGAAAAGATCTGGATTTTTCCACATTTACGATTTTGGACCAGATATTTATCTGTAAGGTCAGCTAGAGCATGAAAATATACCGCAAGGCCAGGTACCATTTGTCAAAGAAAGTCTAAAAGACAATTCTAAGTTGCCTTAAAATCACTACCAGGAATCCATCTTTGCTGTCATGGATGTGGCCTAAATCAAGAAATCATATTATTTTTTCAATAATTTTTGATATTTTTTCTCAGTGCCAAATTTTTCCCTGACCTCCCAATCATTTCCCTGACTTTCCATGACCACTATGAGCTTCCCTGACTTTTCCCTGACTTTCCCTGACTTTCCAGAAAGTGGACACACTGTGTACGCTTATTTAAAAAATGTACTACATGTATTTACAAGAAAACAGAGATCAATATTTCACCGCTAGGAAGCATACCTTGTTAATATGTGTAGTACATTTTTTTCAAGTTAACATACAATTTAATACAATTCTAAAACATTTTTTGATGTGACTTTGGATTCCGTACGATATCATGTCACCGCTAGAAAGTATGACACCATAAACCTATGAGTTCATTAACTATTTCTTATCTCTATACATTCTGTATGAACTTACAAACAAATTACATGTTGTATGTTGTAATCCCAATACGAAGCAATTAATATAAGAGTACATACCACTAGCAGACATGTTTCTTCCATCTTTCTTAGCATCTCGAAGAGAATTATTCCTTGAACCCATACCAGCATTTTTCAAAAATGGTGGGAAAAGCGAGTCATTCATGGGCCTTGAAATATTAGCAAAAGGCATTGGCTCTTGCATAGGCACTGTCTGTGAAATATTTAATTTGATTATAACTCCAATACCATGACAGCATTACTGAATAGGATGAGGTCAGTAATACATACCCTGATTACATTGCATGTCTCAAGTTTGGGTGCATTGGGCTTGTCCTTTGAGAGTGGGTCATCTCTAATTTGTTTGAGCAACATTATGTCATAGCACTTTTTCCCAGATGTGTTCAATGGAGACCATTGGTCTAAAAAAATACAGGAAAATGTAATAAGTATGTATAAGTTTAGTAAAAAATAAAAACAATTGAGTATTTCAACATCATACTAACCTTCACCATATTTGTATTTAGGAACAAATACAGGAGCTGCCTCAGGCTTCTCTGCAGCACCTGATGATCTTTCAGGTGTCTCTTCCTTCTTAGGCAATCCTTTATCCTCTTCAACTATACTTACTTTATCAGTCTCATCTTTACCGTTTTCATATGATTCTGTCTCTTTCTCATTACTTGCCATCTTGTTTGATTTCTTACTCAAATTTTTGGAATTCTTTACAAGTTTCTCATTTTTGTTAATATCTTCCTTAACAGTCTCAGTTTTACTTAACTCAGTATTATTACCATTGGCAGTATCGGAATCTAGAACATAACACAATTTAATTGTAGCAGTTGTTAGATTTATAAACCAACTAGCTTTTGCCCGCGGCTTCGCTCGCATTAGAAAGAGACAAAAAGCAGCCTATGTCACTCTGCATCCCTTCAACTATCTCCACTTCCAAAAATACGTCAATCCGTCGCTCCGTTTTGCCGTGAAAGACGGACAAACAAACAGACACACACAATTTTCCATTTATGATATTAGTATGGATTGAATATAACAAGTTAGAAAATAAACTGATACGAATGCTTCAAGACAATTTGATTAATAGATTATTAAGTCAATTAAGTGTAGTTTCATAATGAAAATGATTATGGTTCGTTACAACTAAATTTTATCCATACTAATAATGATTGTTATAAATGGGAAAGTGTGTGTTTGTTTGTTTGTCCATCTTTCACGAAACGGAGCGACGAATTGTCGTGATTTTTTAAATGGATATAGTTGAAGGGATGGAGAGTGACATCGGCTACTTTTTGTCTCTTTCTAACCGTCCTTTTCCCTAAAAGGGGGGTAGAAGTTTGTATGGAGCATTCCGTAATTTACGAATTTAACGCGAGCGAAGCCGTGGGCAAAAGCTAGTAATGTCATAATCCTACATCAAAATGCCAAAACAGATTAGTCTCATAACATCTAAAACTCGGAATGAGTTAAACCTACTTCTCAAATTACCATATTCCTAAAATATCTAAAAGTCAAATTAACTTAAAACCAAAACTTCACTTTCTCAAATGCCTAAAATGCTGTATCCATGAAAACATTATAAAATTTTGGGTATTCTGAGAAAGTGTAATTTTGAATTTTGGTTATTATGAAACTATTAAATTTCAGATATTAGATGTAATATGCCAATGTCATTTTGGCATTTTTAGGCACCGGCCACACCAGACCGTCGCGTGTCTCGGGGCGCGCAACGGGCGTCCGCGCCACGCCACCTGAGTGTAATTCAAAAAGCGTCTCCTCAGTACATTTTGTATAGGAAAGACGTAAGGCGCGCCACCAAGCGGCGCGGCGCGCGCCCCGCCGCCGCCACGCCACCTGGGGCGCGTCTTACGTCTTTCCTATACAAAATGTACTGAGGAGACGTTTTTTGAATTACACTGAAGCGGCGTGGCGCGGACGCCCGTTGCGCGCCCCGAGACACGCGACGGTCTGGTGTGGCCGGTCACTTATGTACTGAAAATAGTTTTTTTGTAGTTTTAGACATTTTACTACTAATCAGTTTTAACATTGCAAAATTTTAAGAACATGGTATTATAAAATTTGGTTGTAATGAACCGTAATCATGAAAATATGCATGACCATGCAGAACAATCTTTCTTTTTTAATTGACATAACCTTTGGAGTATCGGCCGGCCGACTCCCGGCCGATTATGTCAGTCAAATTTGAAATTTGATTAATTAGAATAAAATCTAAATTCCAATAACTAAAAAATCAGTCTGGCACTCAAGGAGATATCATGGCAAAATATTATTTTGTAAAATCCTGTGTATATAATTATTATACTAAGTGAGAGCTACAAACCTAAGTTCTTATTGTTAAGATTGACGTCTTTCATCTTAGGATCAGCTTGAGTGGAACGAATGCAGCTAGCTAAGCTCTGATTTAATTTAACTTGGGCTTGTATAGCACTTGAAGCTTCTTTACTTTCAGTGGTTTCTGGAGCCGTCAGAGATTCCTTAGCAATCTTTTCAATACTTGCTGATAACAATTGAGTAGCAGTTGGCGCCTGCTCCTGTGCTGGCGTTGCCTCTTCAATCTTACTTAGTACTTCAATATTTTTCACTTGAGGTAGGCTGTCAATGTCTGTTGCTACTGCAGGTTGCACACCTTGCCTCTTTGCTGAATCAGGAGTTTGATTTGTTTGACTAGTTGGAAGGTTGATATTTTCTCCATCAACTGAACTACTAATCACTGCAAAAAAGACATTGTATTTTTGAATTCAGTATGATACTAAACAATGAACTATTCATATAAATATTTATAATAATCTGACAAAAAATATAAGTATTAAGTGTAGATAGACCACATAAACATAATTCACCTTTTTACAAACACAAGTACAAGCATTAAGTTGTCACAGTAATTAAAGGATTATGATAGTTAATAATCCATTAGTCCCAAGAATGTCATGGAACAACTGATCGTAAGTGAAAGTTGTATAGATACTGCACGTGTAGGTATATTATATTTATTTGCAAAATAAGCCACATGTTCACTTAAAATGACATGGACAATTAAAATTACATTCAAATGTGTAATATCAAGTAATAAATTATACGAGTTGCGATAGTTGCTAGTACATTAATATGGCCATTTTGCAGTATAGGTATTTGTAGAGTTAAAATATGCTGATGAGGTAACACCGCCAACACAAAGTTCAATAAAAAGGATAATGCAGTCGCACGATCACACAACATAATTATAATTGTGCAACCATGAAAAAGTATGTATCACTACAACAACCACTTTATACGTTTGACTTTTATCCTAGCCTATCACTTTTTTTAAATGAACCAAGTTCGAATCTATAAATAGAGACGTGAGGTATTTCCACGTGGGAGTTCTTACATTCGTAGTACCTGAAGATCAGACTTAAATGTGGCACTGTTAGCTAAATTATATCACAGTTCCGAAATTCACCAAAATCTTTAAACGGCACGGTTGTCTACGTCTTAGCACGTAGCAATATGGTAAAAAGAAAGTCTATCCAAAAGGTCACTCAAGGATCTAAAATATGTCTGACTTTTAACACTTATTTCACTTCAACCACATTACTTATGATTATGACTTAATTTAAAATTTTATTCTATAAAATGCTGATTTACGAGAACTATTGTGTAAAACTCGAGTAATAAAGTTCTATAATTTTAACGTAGCCATGCTCCAAGTGACTGTGAAGTAAAGGCCGCCATATTGGAATATTCCATGCGGACAGTCGACCAAGATCAGCTAGTGTTGTGCGCAAGTCGAACCGGTAATCGATGAATATTTTTGAGATGGCAACATAGACTGCATTTATTTAGGGCTCAACAGAGCTTTGCGACTTGACCAAGAAAGGAGCACGGAACGACATGTCAGAATAAGACAACATTATCTTACCGATTTAGGACTACTTACATCTACATGGTCGCCAATTACAGTTAGGTGCATAACTGAGTCAATGTGCATCACTTTGACATACTTGTTTAATTATTTCAGAAAAGGATAGTTGTTAAGTTTTCATTTCATTATTAATTTTATTGTTAACAACGCTTACAAACCTACTAACCAATCATGTTTTTGCAGATAAAAATTATTAACATTATATCCATTAGATAATATTAAGTACTGAATCAATTTTGCACCGACATCGTTAAATGAAGATTAATCTGATTAATTACAGAAATAATAAAAACTTTTAGGTGATATTTCGTCACTACTTTTAAAAAAACTTGTATCTTCGGCTGTCAATGAAAAGAAAATTGTAGTAAGTATGTATGGAATGCATATAGACATACTGCGTTTTAACTTTGAGGAACAGCGTGAGATACAAGATTTTTTAAAAGTAGTGACGATTTGTATGTATCGGCACACCTCGGACACTGGCGATCAAAAATATGAAAGAGGCACGTTTCTAGCACACATTCTAAGCTCGTGTATGTTGTATGAGTGAGATATGACAGGTCGACTGTTCGCGTTTTTGACAGGCGGTAACTGTGAGGTAACCGAGAGGGGGTGGGTGGCACTTTCAGCGGGGAGCGGGAGTGGCCATACTGTACGATAGTACTCTTTATTATGCTGTGGTATCGGTGTCGGCTGTGTATCATTCTTTTGATTGCATTCACAATCGTGATTTTTTCATGCACTCCAAGGATGATATAATACGGGACAGTCAAACCCTATACAAAAACCGGCCAAGAGCGTGTCGGGCCACGCTCAGTGTAGGGTTCCGTAGTTTTTCGTATTTTTCTCAAAAACTACTGAACCTATCAACAACCTATCAAGTGTACTTTTGTGATTTTTTTTTATATTTTAAACATATGGTTCAAAAGTTAGAGGGGGGGGGACGCACTTTTTTTTCCTATAGGAGCGATTATTTCCGAAAATATTAATATTATCAAAAAACGATCTTAGTAAACCCTCATTCATTTTTAAATACCTATCCAACAATATATCACACGTTGGGGTTGGAATGTAAAAAAATATCAGCCCCCACTTTACATGTAGGGGGGGTACCCTAATAAAACTTTTTTTTTCCATTTTTTATTTTTGCACTTTGTTGGCGTGATTGATATACATATTGGTACCAAATTTCAGCTTTCTAGTGCTAACGGTTACTGAGATTATCCGCGGATGGACGGACGGACGGACGGATGGACGGACGGACAGACAGACATGGCGAAACTATAAGGGTTCGTAGTTGACTACGGAACCCTAAAAAGCGAACCCCTGAAATGTATGGGCCTTTTCGGCTTAAAACTAGATGGCGCTATTTCGGCCAAAATCATATTTTACCCATATACTTTAACGTTTATTTTTTATAAGAACAAATGACATATTTCTTTATTCTAATATCATGTTATCACATATCGAAAAAAAAATTGTAGGCACTATCAGTGTAGTTATGAATGTTATGATAGTATTTAATAGGTGGCACAAAAAAATTGAGGTACGATTCTTAGTATGAAGATTGTAAATCCTGTCATCCTTGATGCGCTCATATATTTTTAATAGGGATGTACCGACTAGTCGCCGACTAGTCGGGAAAGCCGACTATCCGGCCACATTTGTAGTCGGCGATTAGTCGGCGACTAGTCGGCAAAAAGGGCCGATTAGTCGGCACTTCATTAGTGATAGAAAAACAGTACAAAATTAAATTACCAGCTGAAAATTATGGTTGTATTATGTAGCTATTAGTAATTCCTTCTTTTGCCAAAACAATAAATATCTGTTATCACCACAGAAATAAATTTCCTACCTAGGATTATCGACTTCATAGGCAGGGTCACTACTCTACCCACTAAGTCAAGCCGGTTGTTAAAAATGGAAAATGTATATAAAGTCATGAACCTTTGAATCTGTAAAAATTGATCTGTAAAAAATCATGAAAAGCACGAACGAAGGACCAAAAATGACATTCAAAATGTGAATTTATCGAAAATTATGTTCTGGCCGACTAGCCGACTAGTCGGCCGACTAATCGGCCACCCAAGCGCCGACTAGTCGGTAGTCGGCCTAGTCGGCCAAATCAATAGTCGGTACATCCCTAATTTTTAACGAAAAACAAACTGACTGTTTTTTAAGACGCTACAGGAGCGAAAATGCTAAAATGGAAAGGAGCCCCCCTTTCAATTCGGGAATTTTAGTTAAATATACTAGTGTTATTTATTAACTAGATTTATCGAAAAAAAATTGTCCATTCCAACTCGGTTAAAAGATATTGCAAAAAAATATTTAAAATCGATCCGCTCTCGATTCACGATCTCAATCGGAACGTTACGAAACGGAACGAAATTTGAAAATCTGAATAACAATGAAATAATGTAATATGTGTCGGACTCGGACCGTTTAGTTTTTTTGGTTACCAATCTTGAGTATCACACCTTTTTTTGCGCCATAATGAAAAAGGCCGTTTTTGGAATTTTTTGATGGGCTCTATATATGATGGGCGCTCTAGCGTCTTTAAAAATAAGAATATCAAAAAAATCAAAACGGTTCGACACAGATAAAAATAATAATAATCTGTGTTGAAAAAAATCATTGTTCTATCTTCAAAAACCAGGAAGGAAATAGTCGAGAGCGAATTGACCCCTCCTGTATCGTCTTAATTTAGCCTAAAATTTATATTTTTCTTTGTCAAAACCGGGTGCAGCAATTGGTTAAAATATTACATTACATGCTCTTTAAAATGAGGTTTATGACTTATGAGTTATGACTTTTATATCAATAACGTATTTTTCTGGTAATACCAAAATGAAGTTGGTTACAAAAGCTATTTAACGACTAATTTGTTCGGCTAATTTGCCTTGAGCTTGACTCAGTTTTGCACCGAACCGAACTACAAATCGTCAGTAAGAACAAAAATAAGCCCGATTAAATTTAATGATAACTATATTAATGGGGGTGAAATTCCTTACTCTAAATGAGTAGCTGAATTGGAAATGCCAAAGAAAATAAAGAAATTGTAATACGTAAAATAGTTAGGTTGAATTTCATACTTTCAGTATGAAATTAAGAAAAATGTATAAGACCGAAGAAAATCATCTGTACGGCAGTTTTGTAGCGGAACTCGAGGAGTAATATAATGCGTGTAGCATTTTTATATAAATTAGATTATCATAAAATTATTTACATTTTACTGAAGTAAAGACCGTATCGTTAAATATGGAGACAACTTTGAGTAGCCGTATTTATTTGCTATTATATTTTTTTCTTATAACAAGACATGTGCTTAATAAGGCACATAATAAGGTACGCATTTTGTCCTAGAAACTCGACGTAAAGCATGTGGTTTAGACAGCATTGACTTAATCCTCCCGAGTACCAATTACGATTTCGGACAAATGCTACTAGAAAATTCACAAAGTGCGTACAAGACGACACGATTGCGAAAAAAAATTGTACAGTGCGAACCTCAACGACACATGATCCACAAAGCAGAATATCTAGACATAGTCAAGCCACTGTTATTTTTAAAAAATAAAGTTCATGATCTGTGTATGGCGGCCATTTAGAGAATGTGGCATGGTGCTTACGCTAACTCCGACTTTGATGTCGAATTTAACTATCATACACTGTTTATATCGATCTGGTTTAGGCACTGTTCAAACACCATGAATGTCTATTAGACATTGGCCTATGCCTAATTTTTTTTATCAATTTCTCTCATCCTGCTTGTATCAAAAATTTACGGCAATCCGGAACGTTGCTCAAAAATGTGTTTTTTTAAATTATATAAATTCACCGCATTTATTCTGCAAGTACCCAATTGAACAACCATGAAGAGGACTCTTAAAAAATATATTTTGGCAGTAACCTTTGTTTGTCGAAATCGTACAAAGAGTCTTTGAGATATTCTCAAATTAAGCCAGATTAGGGGTTGTCCGAAATTTATTTGCTAGACCTTAATGAAAGTACCATAAAGTCCCTAAAATAAAAAAAATATCAGACCTTCTTATATCAAATAGTACTTACCAATACCTTCAGATCATACTCTCGGACCATAATAATACAAAATTATGCACATGTCAACATTTAGACGAGGTTTGTTTTGTCCCTATAATTAACGATACAGTCCTTACTAATATTATCTAAATCTGTGAAAAATAATTTTCAATAGAAATAAACAACTTATTCAAAGGTACAACAGGTACAGTCATGTGATAGTAAAATTTTATTATACCTTGAAGTCAGTGATATCCATTCAGTGATCACCATTTTATATGGAATTTGATAGTTGACAGCCCACTAACCTCGAGTTAAGCGGGTGGTGCAAGTGGCCCTATTGTCCCGGATTTGTAAGTTCACATTTTTGACACATTTGTTTTGAAGTATGTTGCGATGTGGCTAAGAGGTATCGTTTGCCAAATCTAACGATTAATTTCGAATTGGTTGAATCGATTAGGCCCTATGTACAAGGAGGCGCTTATACAAATATACGATTTCTATCAACTTACTGAAATGTCATTTGAATCGAAATGACAGACTGCCACAGCACTAGTTTAAAAATAAAAATGAATGATAAATGACATATAGACCGTCAACCAAATCTTGTCACTAGAAAAAGGCGGCAAATTTGAAAAATCGCGGGCTAGCAACACTAGTTTTGAAAATCGGTGGAAGTTCGCGTGTCATTTGTATCTTATCTGTGGAAATCTCCGTCCTACCAAAAAGAGAAATAACTAGCACATATCCGTCCCTTTTTAATACATTATCTAATTCGTAAGGAAGGAGCGAGCCCCTTGAAAAAAAAATATCTGTGGCTGTTCGACGTACATTGCTGTTTTTTGTTCGTTTCATAGGGATACCATACTTTAGTTTGATGTACATTGCTACTGCCAAAATTTGGTTGACAGGCTATAATAAGTAAATCCTGCGTGATAAATTAATATCGTAAAATACTCACTAACGAAGATCCGCAAAAATGTAACATGTGCTAGATTACGTTTAAAGTAAGCGAAATATTGTTTTTAAGTACTTGATTTTTTTTTAATAATAATAATAATATTACAGGATTTTATTTAAAATTTCATTAGGTTGCGCGAGTTTACGTATTGTGGACGCTGTCATGTGTCAAAAAGAGGTTCTTACAAATCTGGGACAATAAGCGGTGTAATCACATTTCTTGTTTCTTGTAAAGCCAGCTACTCAAACACCTGCCGCAGGAGCAATCTAGGGTGTTAGGATGGGGAGGACCTTTAATTACCTCCTTAATTGCCATGTGTGTGGGCAAGCAGGAGCAATTTCCTAGATGAGGCTGGGGAATCCTAGAATGTACCAACCACCCAGCCGGGTTGCCGCGTGTGTAGCACGATTGGGCCAATTCCATAATCAGTTCATCGGCGACAACCGAGCGAAGTGGAGGTCACAATGGAGAAGGAGCAAGAAAATTGGACACGAATAATCGATGTCTATAAAGAAAGGCCCCTACATGTGGGATAAAAAAAAACAAACCATTTTTTAACCGCAATATGCGAAATCAAAGTTCTAATTAATGTTTGAAATATGTCGGGAACACGGAAGCGATACGAGTATCAACATTGAGAATCGGGAACACCACAGAATTCTGCACGTGTGTGAGTGTACTAAATGTACTAGAGAGCAGAATAATTTGGGAGTAGTTCGGTCTAGTACAGTGCAGGGAATCGTGTCTTTTGTACTATTAGTACATGTCCTACACAAGCCTAGTAGTAGCTGTTGCGTTTGTAACTTTAAGACCGGGCACGCAAAAAATAAAAACTAGAGGTAGATATAAAAACAACCTGCATTAAATTATAGCCTAATCGATTCTACTCTTGATTCTGAACTCAGTGGATGGTGTAACACGTTGGATAATATTGATCTTCAAGATAATAAACCTTAAAGCGGAATGGATTTACGGGAGTTTGAAGTTAAGCTACACAAACAACGTCACGACCACAGAGTAAATATGGCGTCCTGAAATGTCTACCCCGCGCGAAATTTGAATTTGTGAATTTCAAATGCATTTAAAGGTAGTTAGCGCTTGCATAAAAAAATTGTATTTTTTTGTGGTTTATTAGCTCTATAGCATTTGATTGAAATACTTTTCAAAAATGAGTGTAACACCCTATTTACCAAATTGGCCATGTTTGACACAGGTGACATGAGTCATAAACAAAACTCATTACGACACGCCAGGCAGGCAATCATGGTCGCGCGATAAATGATACAAGAAAAACACCAGGCCGTCCATATCGCACTATTTGTAAGTGCGATAGGGACAGCCTTGTTTTATCATTTATCGCGCGACCATGATTGCCTGCCAAGTCTATCCCCAGAGTCCTGCCGTCGTGTCAGTCAGTTTCGCTGTCGGGCCGCGGTGCAGAAAAGAATACGCGTCCTTAAAGGCCAAGGATAAACTATTACACGGCGACAAAGGTCCCAACGTCACTGGCGACAGGTTAAGTGGCGCCACGTTCCTGGACTTTGCTCAAAATGCCTGGCAATGTCGTGCGACACATGTTTCCAGGGAGTGGCATAGCGCTGTGAGCTCGTCCTAGTTACAACATCTATGTTTATTATACCTCGCCTTTAATTAAATATCGGACATTAAAGATCTGACCAAAACGATTTTCGTACTACCAATTTACTAATGACTATAAGAAATTAAACCTAAGCACTTACCTAGATTTGTAGGTCCATTCTGCTGCCTGCTGGCAAGCAAGGATTCCGCGTCTTGTTGGACGTCTTTGTCCTTATTTTTATCCCTTTCTTTTTCTTCTGATCGGACACGTTCCCTAGGTTCTCTTATTCTCTGAGGCTGCGGGGTCAGCATGGCAGTGGGCGCGCCGGGCTGCGCCGGAGCGGGGGCGGCGGCGGGAGCCGCGGCGGGGGCGGAAGCGGGCGCGGGGAAGCTAGCGGGAGGGACGCTCGGAGCCACCGACGTGGAGCTTGAGACGGTGGGCCCCACACTACTAATATTCTCTGTGGACTTATTTATTTCTTCTTCTTGAGGCACGACTGGTTTAGTTTTATGTTTGTGTGGTTGTTTATTTGGTGATATAATCTTATTGCTGTCTACTACTAAAGGCTGTATATTCTGATCACTAGTCTTTTGCAGCTGCTTAACATTGGGCAGTTTAGGCACTATAACAGGACTGTCTGATATTGCTGATACAATCGGAGTTTCGTTAGGTACTGCAGCAACATCAGGTCCTAATATTTTATTTTCGTTAACAGTTAATATCTCAGACTTCACTAAACTATTATTTAAAGAGTTTATTGCATTTAGTTGCGGCTGCATGGGGCTTGCGGAAGATATAGGCAAATCTACATTTTTATAACTTGGCTTCACTGAAGTTTCGGTCGGCTGGTTAGCCACCTCATTTACCATTCTCGAGAATTGTTCAGCAATGCTGTGTGTCGATTCCTGCCAACAAACACTATGTTACAGTAATGTGTTCATCACCATTATCGCCAGTGAGCACTCAGGCACTAGTGTAGCAGGAACTTTCGATACTTACGGGTTGGGGAGTTTGACGCTCACTGGATTCACCACTTAGATATTGACTATCATTATTTGAATATAAATCGGTCAATATATCTTGCCCTGCAAGCAAACATTACGCACATTTAAAAAATTGACGAACAAATTAAAAACAAAAAAAGATATAAAGAGTCAATGAAGTGTTTACTCACGAGTAACGGGATCAATGATTGCGAGCCTATGACTACGTTTCGTTTGCGTCGGACGTATACCTGCAAAATCATAGTTCTGTTTAGCACCTACCTACTAAAAACATGAATACAAGTTACTAACCATGAATGTTTTAAGTCAACTGATTTAATTGTAGTAGTTACGTTTATTATATCATTTGGATCACTCAGCAAACAAAATGTTGAGATTACTGATAATACATAATTATGTGACCGAAGGCAGATTTAAGCTGGCGGTTTGCGCCGCGACGCGTATTTGGTTGTTGCGGTGATGGTATCTGAACTCAAAAGTTAGCTAGCAATGTAATTCAAAACGCATGCGATTTCGCGCGCCGTATAAATGGAAGCTTATGTGACCACCCCGACCCCGTTCTTTTCTCTTTTTACTGCCTGCGCGACTGAACAAATGGCGTTATCTTAACTTGCCAAATTGAGTGAAAATCGCGTTTTGTTCTCTGGGTAAATATTTAGTTGTGGGAGTCTTGGGTGACTGGAACTGGAGAAGTTTTAAGCCTTATTTCAAAGAAAAAAACTTGAGACATGGCCACTAACTATGCAAACCTTTGACCGTTGCCAACATTGTCTTTATTTTAGTTGTGGGTCAGGGTGGGACCTCATAATAAACAACCATGCACCTATTATATAAAACTGAGTATAAGTGTGTATTAGTCCCTGCAGCAGGGCAAGCACATGGACGCGAGATGGTGTCGTGGCCACAATGGGCTTGCCCTACTCGTCTCGTCTAAGAAGAGACAAACTCACCAGGCATGGGTTGGTGCATGTGGGGGGGCGTCTGGGAATGGGAGAGCGAGACCGCGGGCGCGGTGGGCGTCGGCGGCGTGCCCTGCGGCCCCATGATCGTGGTGGGGTTGTTGCGCCCGGGCGTGCTCGACTGCAGGTTCTGCGTCGGCAGTTGTTGGCTGTTCGGTGGGTAGTAAGTATCTGAAACAAGAACCCAGGACTCATTTCAAACGACAGAGAGAACCATACTGTGTTTGTTTTAAGCTAGTACTATCACTGAAAAGAAACGGCGAGTATAATTTAACTGGTTTTTACTGACTCGCAAGTTATATTTGCCAGAAAATGCCTAACTGCGGACTTTCAATGAATGTACTCAAAACTGTCTGACTTAATGTTATTTACCTTACTATATTGGATAATTAAAGACTGTCCACGATAAAAAGTGGTCATATATAACATGTTAAATCTTTTGATACAATGAGAATTTACAAGCAGCATGTTTGTCAAATAATTTGTAGATATCAAACTACATTATAAAAATACAAACAAATTATAAACTTTAGGTGGCCTATGAATTTTAGCAGTATGTATCTCATGATAACAATATTTTTTTGTACAATGTCTTCTTGCAGTCTTTACTAAGTTTTCCTGACAAAAATATTTTTTAATGTTTAATTATAGTAGCCAAAATATACCCTATTACATACTGATTTTACAATAGTAATCATTTTTCTGATTGTAATCAGATTAAGAAAGTACTGAGATTTTCTAACTTTGCTGAATTCGACTTTTTGACACTTTTTGGCTCTCCATACAACAATAACTGTCAGTGCTTGGAGTAGAAAGTCTTCCTAAAGTATTTTTTTGCTAGGATGTCATTCTAATGTGTGTAAAACAGCTTATAAAAATATAAGTATTTATAAAACTGTGCTAGGATAGGAAGCGTGTGAAAACGCTGTACAAGAAATGAAATGCTTGATGGTATACATTCGGCGAAACCTCAGACACACTAAAGCATTATAAGGAATAGCTTTAATTATTATATAGTTTTATGTATATAGATTTATCAAAATATAAAATTGCTTCAAAATGTGCATTCAGGAAGAAAGATTTATCATGTTATGTATGACCACTTTTTATCGTGGACAGTCCTTAGGCAAATGTGCGGTAAACCTATATTGTAAGTGGGTTATACTTACAAGGCGGCGTGTGGTTTGCGGGATTCGTGTAACTTATGTACGGTGTGACGTACTGGTAGAACCTGTGGAAAACATTCAAAATTAACAACTTACATGAAAAGCAATTGAATAGTTCAAAATGAGATTAAATGACATCAATATGAAAGTTTGAATCGAATGTTGTTAGAAGTTGAAAAACTAGAAATAGTGGACGACACCTGAACGAATTTAATTATCTTGATTATTTAATTATTCCTTCAAGTCACTCAACTTGTTATTTTGACTCATTTTACGGCAACAACATATTAAGCTTAGCGCGTATAAAAATATTGTACAAGCGAAACGACAATTATAATAATTTTTAAGAAAAAAAAACCGCCGATTTTGGGGTTTTTGGTGAAAGGTACTTGCGAATGTTGGATTATGTAGAAATGTGTAGGTATTTTTAAAACTGATTTTAATGTAAATCTTTGATTATTTTTTGATGGAAACACAAATGAATATACAACAATTACGTATACCGTTAAGGTTTGAGGAGTTTTCTCAATTCGTCATGAATCCGATATCCGATTATCGAGCATGACAAAATGTGACTTGAAAACTCAAATATGCTTAACAAACAGAACAAAGAGAACAAATCTCCCAACAAATAAATGTCACGTTCTGAACGTAAATGCATGCTGTTTTTATAAAAATACCAGAATCACTAATATAAGTGTGCCGTTCAGATTTGAGGAGTTCCGTTCTGATCATCATCAGTAGTTCCACTGCACCAAATGTCACTGTTCCGTACGTAAAAGCATGCCGTTCTTATAAAAACACAAAAATCACTATATGTATGCCTCTAAGATTTGAGGAGTTCCCTCGATTTCTCCAGGATCCCATAATCAGAACTGGGTCCTGATAAAAATGGGACCATTCTGTATGTATATACATTTAATCAAAAATTTTACGGCGACGGAGATATCATGGACCAAACATTAAAAAAACATACAGACGAATTGAGAACCACCTACCTTGAGATTTGGGCGGCGGTTCAAAATAAAAAGTTATTATTCTTATACATACATACAATCACGCCTGTATCCCATAAAGGGGTAGGCAGAACACATGAAACTACTGAAGCTTCAGTGCCATTCTTGGCAAATAAGGGGTTGAAAGAAAACGAAACTGTGACATTGCAGTGACAGCTTGCCAGCCTCTCGCCTACGCTACAATTTAACCCATATCCCATAGTCGCCTTCAACGACACCCACGGGAAGAAAGGGGGTGGTGAAATTATTTACCCGTCACCACACAGGAACTATGAGCTATAAATGAAAGGATCTATGTATTATCGGGAAGTAACACTTAAGAGATAGATTATCACTTGACCTTGCATCGTGAATAAATGGAACGTTCCATAAACGTTGCAGTGCTCTCCACTCAGTTATTATTCTTAGGTATAAATAACCAAAATATTCTAATGATTATGAAGGAAACGACAAAACCTTTGATTTAATTTAGGTAGTACTAGCCAGGTGACTATTTTCGTGTGAATGACGAATGACTAAGAAATCTTAAGAGATTAAGAATACTAATATTTGTACAATAGCTATAATAGCTACATATATCCAAATATTAGGTACTCGTTTAACGTCTCGTCACTGTCTCGTGTATCGCGATTTTTCTAAATAGATTACGCTTACCGTACTAGATAAGTACTGATTCTAGAGTGGTACAAGGTACAGGGTGACAATTCGATTAATGGATTTTAAAATGACATATCAATATCACTACAGATAGACTGGGCTGTTATAGAAAAATGAGAAAATAAAAACTTGCATAAAAATAACCTACATCGATCTTGTGACCACCATATAGTGAAATATGAAGCCGCATAAGAGTTTTAGATGTTAAGAATCAACTTCTTATACAAAGTAAAATAGGTAATTGACAACATTTCATTTTTCTTACCCCTGATTTTTATTATGGTGTTTAATAGTAGTCAAAAAGTTAAGAGACCCATATTTTTTCTTTTCATTTTATTTTGAGTTTAAATCCCTCATTTTTATTATTTAAAAATGCTTCGTTTTGAAAGGGCGTAAGTACGTTTACAGGAATAAAACATCATATGACTGTAGTCAACTAGAAAAAAAAGTCAAAGTATACTGTATCTGCAGCTACTTGACAGTGATATTTTTATTTTAGAATTTTCCTGTCCGTTGTGTTTGATTTCTTAAAACTAAATCCTGTGTTTACATTAATGTAATGTTTCGTGCCAGGTAGTCTAGCTTTGTCGCGCCAATATTATGCAAGAGCGATAGAGATAGATATCTACTAGCGTTTCGTTTCGTGAGCGTTTGTGCCATTCGGCTAGGCACCCTGGTTATGAAACTACAGATTGATGTCGCCCGAAACATTATTATTTTTCGTACCCCATTGACACAGAGTGGAATGGTATTGTACAAGAGCGGGTCCGCGATGGTTAATGAAAAGTCCGGAGAAGAGTAGAGATATTTCGTTTATTAAAATATTATTTATAATGCACTAATTTTAGGTACATGAAAATTGGCTAGCGTAAATTGCTGACTTGCTTGCCGCACGAGGCACTTCGTGTTGATTGTGCATTGCAACGAACAGGTATGCTGCTGTTGATTAGACCAATGTTCCCAAATGTAAAGATCACATAAATGTAAGTACGATTTAATACTTCAGGAACCTAAGCTAAGCTTCCTATGATTTGACTGTACAGATTTATAGTTATCAAAGCATAAGAGGTTCCCCATAGTCACATTTTTATATTTGTCATGGCTACCTAATGATTCTCCGACAATTTTTTAGCCGATTATTGTTTCGCTGGCAAGTGGCAACTATTCGCCGAATGCCATTTCGAAGAATAATCAAACTATCGCTGTCATTTTAGGTCGACTAACGTTACGTAGAATCTTGGTTAGCATAGAGTTCCGTTCGCTTCACTGTGCAAATTATCCGAACTATTATTGGACAATTTTCATTTAGCAAAGTAATATTTTCGTTTAGGCCACGTTTAGTCGAATAATGTTTCAAATTTTATAAATCGTTAAAAAAAATTCGAATAAAGTGAGTTTTGTTGACTGTAGATACATAAATAAATAAAGATACATAAATAAATAAATATTTAGAAGAGATAGAATTTCTTACACAGTATCACTTTTTAAATTGTCGCATTTTGTAAGGGGACGGGCGGGTCAATTGCGACTGGGGGCAATTTTAAACTGATCTTATTTTTTTCATGTTTTACACTATTAACTTAAATATCCAAAATCTAGATAAATAATAGGTAAAATTAATCCTTAGAATGAGAATATGATGATTCATCATTCTTCTTGCGTTATCCCGGCATTTTGCCACGGCTTATGGGAGCCTGGGGTCCGCTTTGACAACTAATCCTAAGATTTAGCGTTGACACTAGATTTACGAAAGCGACTGCCATCTGACCTTCCAATCAGAAGGGTAACTATTAGGCTTTATTGGGATTAGTCCGGTTTCCTCACGATGTTTTCCTTTAGCGAAAAGCGACTGGCAAATATCAAATGTCATTCCGAACTTAAGTTCCGAAAGACTCATTCGCGACGCGACCTCCGGATTGAAAGTCGCACGCTCTTACTGCTAGGCCATGTAGGCCACCAGCGTGCAGCGCTTATGTTAAAATAAATGTGTGTTGCTCTATAAACGCTCTAACAACTAGATTTTTGAATCTGCAGAACAGCAAGCAAGTTCCAGTTCCAGCCCACTAACCTAAAAAAAATATCATATGATAACTCGACCTATTGTGTTTCGACCAATTTTTACAATTACTAAGTGATTATTCGACGAAATATAAATCGGCGTATCAATTATCTGCTTACTGACTCCGTTTACGAATGAATATTATGCGTAATGAAATTCTTCCAATCGTTATTCGGCCAAAGGAGTCGTTGTCGGCGTACCGAAAATCGGCGTATTCATTTTCAAATATGATCGCACCTACTACCTATATCAGTTAATATATTTTTCTCAAACATGGTATGAAATATTGATGTTATGTGCCTTATAATTGGCAGCGAAGTATGATGTTGCAGGTGCGGCTAGGACGATTGATAGATAATGGAATTTCATACAAACCTTACAGGCCAAGGCCGGCAAAGTCCTCTTTTTTAATTTCCAAACACAGATAATTGTGACATAACATCCAGGTATTTAGCCAATTAAAAAAAAAACTATAAGGGGCTTTATAGACGTGCCGACTGCAACTGGTACGGGCCCTAGACAATATTTGATTTTGGGTGCGTTTTCATACAAAAAAAAAATTTTTCGTTTTTTTTTGATTTTTTTTTTTAACTTTATGTTTTTTTATAAGCGTATACGGGGTATCAAAGGGGAACGAAAATTCGATTATTTTTGCGCTACGACGCACCGTTTAGCAGATACAGCCATCCAAAGTTACTATTTTCAGTAGACTTTATTTATTTCATACCATGTTTGAGAAAAGCACTATACATACCTCGGCGGGAAATGGGGTTGCCCGCCTCAGACCTATCCGGCCTCGCTTCGCTCGGCCGTCTATATGTCTTCGGCCGGCAACCCCCTTTGTCCCGGCCTCTGTAGTAATGTACTATTGCACCTTTGCTCTTTATATGGTATCAAACGTACGACATTCAATACGAAGGTCGCAGATTCTAACCCTGTCTTGTACCAATAATTTTTCAAAACTTTTGTGCGAAATTAGGGTTTCTGCTCGAGAGTCTCGAACTCGAGACTTCTCGAGACTTTCGGCTTCATTCGAGACGAGAAAAAAATTACAGGTACTCGAGACGTCTCGAGGCCCGAATGTAAAGTACGACCTGAAGTGAAATGCAACTTTTTACCTTCTGCCCGGTCTCATCGCGAGGCGGTGGGGACGGTGTCGAACGGCGGTCATAAATTATAACGAGATAAAGCGATCTAACCTCTCATTCCAACGTAAGCTGGCAGCGACTTTGGCTAGTTTTGACAGCCTCATGTTATTTAAAAGCAATTCGTCATTACAAAAAAGTCAGCGCGTTTATGTATCTTGGGTCATTGATAACCTGCAAGAGTGCTATGGCTAACTTCGACAAGATTTGGAAGAACAGAGGAATCCGACGTCAAAATAAAGTGCGATTATTTCAATAATCTCGATATTTATGTACTTATGGACTTGGACCCCGAAAAGTTTTGATGTGGCTAAGATTGACGCTATTGAGATGTGGTGCTGGCGAAGACTGCTACGAGTATAACTTGAAAAGCTAGAAGAACTAACAAACATCTCTATTTTGCAAGAATTGAATATCACCACACGGCTCTCTAAAATATGCCAAGAGCGACCCTCAGATTTTTCGGACACATTATGAGAGCACCAATGCATAATATGGCGAATTAATGGTAAACATTCTTGGGGTGGGGCTCGTAAGAGATGGTCTGACTGTGTGAAGAAATCGTGTGGCGACAGCGTATACTGTGCAGTCCACATGGCTTATGACCGCGTTCAATGGAGACACGCTACTTGTGGTCGCGAACCTCGGCAATGAGGAAACGAGGAAGAAGAAGAAGTTATTTTAAACGTTTAATTTCAATGACATTATGATTTAATACATGACATTTTAATTTACTTAACCCGTGCACAGGCGGGGAAGTTAAAGGATTAGGTATTATTTTCAAGATTATAATTGTAGGTTTCTTGTAAAAATTTGATTTATGTTTATTTCAAATAAGATTTTTATTGCTCTTACGCATTTTTTACGATAGTGTGGTGCAATAAAAACTACTAATCATATTGTTGTTTATTGTTTTATCAAAATTTTACCATTTATAAAAAAAGACTCGAGACTCGAGACGACTCGAGACTTTGGGCTCGAGATTTCTCGAAACTCGAGACTTCTAATAGGTCGAGAAATCAGAAACCCTATGCGAAATGTCATTTGATATTTTCCAGTTACTTTTCGGTGAAGAAAAACGTCGCGAGGAAACCGGAATAATCCTAATAAGGCCTAATTACCCTTTCAGTTGGAAGGTCAGATAGCAGTCGCTTTCTTAATAACTAGTAACGTAGTGGTAATTGGTAGATAGACAGATTAAGAGGAAAAAATGAACCAGACTCTTAATTTTGATGTGTCGTTCTCATCGATATTAAAATTACGATTACATCGTAGTTTTAAGGTGCACCCAGACCGGACAATCAAATTGGCAATTTGATCGGCTAATCAATATAATAACTTTTTCAGTGATTTCGACAGATCAAAAGCTCTGTAGACCTCTAATTAGAGATACAATTTTAATTTCAAACCAGCAATAATATTATACGAAAATTATATGATATACTTGCCAAAGCATGACGGATACTTTATCCACATAGATATGTGATAAAATGAATAATATTTTATAATAAAGACTAGTAAAGTTATCGTCGGACAGGGTATTTTATTTTTTACCTACAGGCTCGGAAACCTATTTATGCTTTAAAACCAGGGACCGGACAACCCCTTCCGCGCTACAAGCCTTTCATTGGGAATCCCTAACGTAAGGAAGACCAGCGTAGCCAGATCTACGGAAAAGTCTGTAGATCTACGGATTTCGGGGCTTCAACACAGACCTACGGATTTTTTTGAAATTTCTACGGAATTCCAATAAACACAATTTTTTACTAAATTATACATGTAAGCAATAAAGATATTGTGAGTTATTGCTAATAACGAAACGTGATTCCCGTCTGTCACGCTTCGGACTCAATTCGGACTATAGCGACTATTTATACTTTTGCGTTTCGTTACACGCCGCTCACGCTGTACAAGATCTAACTTTCTAAGGCTACACTAATGTAGTAAAAGGGAACGGAATTGAAGCGTACCAATACCTTTGGTAGGTACGCACTGTAACTAATAATATGGCGAAAAAGTAGAAGTGCTACATACACTTCTACTTTTCATTACTCATTATTTATGCTTCAATATAGTCTGTCAAACAGAGGTGTGTCACAGTAAAAAGGCGCGAAATTTTAATTCTTCGTGTCTTTTAATTATCCTATTTTTTTAATTTTCCGCTTTTTCAAGATACGGAATCGGCCATAAAAACTTAAAAGAAAAGTCTGTAGAACTACGGATTTTTTAAATTGCAATCTACGGAATTCTACGGATATTTTGGCCGCAGCCTACAGATTTACAGAATTATAATCTGGCAACACTGAGGAAGACCCAATCGAGAGACTCTCCCTTTCGAACTGCAAGCCCATTCATTTGACTAGCCCTTACAAAAAACTTAGCAAAACAATAAAGCTAGCCCTGTGCATTGGCTTACCGCTATCCGATACGGCTTGCAATCCTTTAATAAGGGTTACCCTTATTTTAAGCGCTATTTATAAGGCTTTCCCTTTTGTTAAAGCGTAGTCGAGCCTTGCGTGAAAGAGACAGGATTATGAATCTAAGCTATTGTAAGAACAGGAAGGAAAATGCGCTGTTGCCACTCCGCACTATGCGCCCCATTTTTAATTTTGCAACGAAACATGTTTTCGTTGGATAAAAGTAGAACACGGCTAGAAATTATTTTTTCCCCTCACTAGCTCGGAAACACGTGTTTTGTCCTTTAATACCAGCGGGTAAAAACGCATTTTATCCACTAGTGGGTAAAGTAATTTGACCTTGAATAAAGTCAAATTAACTGCTTTAAAATTGACAAAAGTAGGTGAATCTAGTAATAAAGATGATTGATAAGAAGAGAAGACCTGCGGAACTACTGGAAGCAGTGATAAACGCATTTTTTGCGTTGTAGTTTCCTCGCTATAGTGAGGGGAAAAGTTTTGTGTTATACTCGGGTGCAAATGTATTTTACTTCTCGTGTGTTAAAAAACTCGCAAGTTCAGGAATCCTTTCACTTGCTCGTTTTTCAATTCCACACTCGGCGTTAAAATACAACTTTGCCCCCTTGTATAACAAATAACTATTAATGAACTGGGAGACAACGGACTGATGGATCGCCTGATGGTAAATGATCATCGTCGCCCATAGATCAGTATGTATGTTCGTACGTATGAATGTACGTAGGTATGTATGAATTTATGTAGGTATGTATGTATGAATATAATTATGTAAATATGTATGTATGCATGTAAATATGTATGTATGCATGTAAATATGTATGTATGCATGTAAATACAGTGTTGGCCGAAAATCAATACAATTAACCATTAACATTACACATTGAAAACGTTAATCGCCAACATAAAAACAAGCCGTTTTCGTCATCCAACTCGCCTTGACGAGTTAATTGGGTGAGCAGTTCCTAAGATAGAGCTGATGCTGAACCCTGGCTTTTCCCAGGGGAACGCGGGATTGGTTTAACATAGGCAAGCGCTGTTTTCGTCATCGGACTTGTTTTGAGCAGTAATCAAGGTAGAGCTGATGCTGAACCCTGGCTATTCCTAGGGGAACTCGGGTTTCGTGCAACATAGGCAAACGCTGTTTTCGTCATCGGACTTGTATTGATGAGTACTTGAGTGAGCAGTAACCAAGGTAGAGCTGATTCTGAACCCTGGCTTTTCCCAGGGGAACGCGGGTTTGGAGTAACATAGGCAAGCGCTGTTTTCGTCATCGGACTTGTCTTGATGAGTACTTGTGTGAGCAGTAACCAAGGTAGAGCTGATGCTGAACCCTGGCTATTCCTAGGGGAACTCGGGTTTCGTGCAACATAGGCAAACGCTGTTTTCGTCATCGGACTTGTATTGATGAGTACTTGTGTGAGCAGTAACCAAGGTAGAGCTGATGCTGAACCCTGGCTATTCCTAGGGGAACGCGGGTTTGGAGTAACATAGGCAAGCGCTGTTTTCGTCATCGGACTTGTTTTGATGAGTACTTGAGTGAGCAGTAACCAAGGTAGAGCTGATGCTGAACCCTGGCTATTCCTAGGGGAACTCGGGTTTCGTGCAACATACGCAAACGCTGTTTTCGTCATCGGACTTGTCTTGATGAGTACTTGAGTGAGCAGTAACCAAGGTAGAGCTGATGCTGAACCCTGGCTATTCCTAAGGGAACTCGGGTTTCGTGCAACATAGGCAAACGCTGTTTTCGTCATCGGACTTGTCTTGATGAGTACTTGAGTGAGCAGTAACCAAGGTAGAGCTGATGCTGAACCCTGGCTTTTCCCAGGGGAACGCGGGTTTGGTGTAACATAGGCAAGCGCTGTTTTCGTCATCGGACTTGTTTTGATGAGTACTTGAGTAAGCAGTAACCAGGGTAGAGCTGATGCTGAACCCTGGCTATTCCTAGGGGAACTCGGGTTTCGTGCAACATAGGTAAACGCTGTTTTTGTCATCGGACTTGTCTTGATGAGTACTGGTAAAGCTGATATTAATAAATAATAAATAAATAAATATTGGGGGACACCTTACACAGATCAACTTAGCCCCAAACTAAGCAAAGCTTGTACTATGGGTGCTAAGCGACGATATTACATACTTAAATAGATAAATACATACTTATATACATAGAAAACATCCATGACTCAGGAACAAATATCTGTGCTCATCACACAAATAAATGCCCTTACCGGGATTCGAACCCAGGACCGCGGCTCAGCAGGCAGGGTCACTATTGAACGTCGGATATTGAACTCTGGCTGTACCTAGAGGAACAGGTTTGGTGCAACATAGACAAACCCGGTTTTCGTTATAGGCCCTGCCTTAATGAGGACTTGGGTGCGCAGTACCCAAGCCAGCGCTGTAGCTGAGACCTGGTGGTACCTAGGGGAACTCAGGTTCGGTGCAATATAAATAAACGCTGTTTTCTGTTCATAGTATGTTTCGTGTGAAATATCTTAGACTCGTCTTTATGACTAGTACTTGGTTGACACTAATCCGTCTGATAGTAAGTAGTTACCGCAGTCTATAGACGCTTGGAACTCCAGTATTCTCTTTATTCCCTGTGTTACTATTAGTGAAATCGACTGTACTTAATTTTGATATTCAAATGGATATACATACGTATTTTTTTAGACACAAATAAAGTGTTTCATGTATGGCAAATTAATAAATTTGTTCTAACTACTTGATGTTAATATTCACTTCTGGTAGGATTTTTGTTCAGTTAATATTATGTTTTATGCCTAACTTGACATTGCATGAAATATTTCTATATAATAATGCACCGAAACCAGAGTTGCCCTAGATACCGCCAGGGCTCAGCTACAGCGCTGTCTTGGCTGTTGCGCACCCAAGTCCTCGTCAAGACAAGTCCGATGACGCAAACAGCGTTTGCCTATGTTACACTAAACCCGAGTTCCCCTAGGTACAGCCAGGTTTCAGCATCAGTTCTATCTTGGGTACAGCTCACCCAAATACTCATTAAGACAAGTCCAATGACGAAAACAGCGTTTGTCTGTGTTACGCTAAACCCGAGTTCCCCTAGGTGCAAACAGAGTTCAGCATCAGCTATACTTCGGGTACTGCTCACTCGAGTATTCATCAAGACAAGTCCGATGACGAAAACAGCGTTTGCCTGTGTTACACTAAACCCGAGTTCTACTAGGTGCAGCCAGGGTTCAGCTTCAGCTGGACTTTGGGTATTGCTCACTCGAGTACTCATCAAGACAAGTCCGATGACGAAAACAGCGTTTGCCTGTGTTACACTAAACCCGAGTTCCCCTAGGTGCAGCCAGGGTTCAGCATCAACTGGACTTCGGGTACTGCTTACTCGAGTACTCATCAAAACAAGTCCGATGACGAAAACAGCGTTTGCCTGTGTTACACTAAACCCGAGTTCCCATAGGTGCAGCCAGGATTCTGCATCAGCTGGACTTCGGGTACTGCTCACTCGAGTACTCATCAAGACAAGTCCGATGACGAAAACAGCGTTTGCCTGTGTTACACTAAACCCGAGTTCCCCTAGGTGCAGCCAGGGTTCAGCATCAACTGGACTTCGGGTACTGCTTACTCGAGTACTCATCAAGACAAGTCCGATGACGAAAACAGCGTTTGCCTGTGTTACACTAAACCCGAGTTCCCATAGGTGCAGCCAGGATTCTGCATCAGCTGGACTTCGGGTACTGCTCACTCGAGTACTCATCAAGACAAGTCCGATGACGAAAACAGCGTTTGCCTGTGTTACAATAAACCCGAGTTCCCCTAGATGCAGCCAGGGTTCAGCATCAGCTGGACTTCGGGTACTGCTCACTCGAGTACTCATCAAGACAATTCCTGTGATGACGAAAGCATCAGCGTTTGCCTGTGACAATTCCGATTACACTAAACCCGAGTTCCCCTAGGTGCAGCCAGGGTTCAGCATCAGCTGGACTTCAGGTACTGCTCACTCTAGTACTCATCAAGACAAGTCCGGTTCAGCATCAGCAGGACTTCGATTTTTTAAACTTATGGTTCAAAAGTTAGAGGGGGGGGGGGGACGCACTTGTTTATCAAAAAACAATCTTAGTATACCCTTATTTATTTTTAAATACCTATCCAACAATATATCACACGTTGGGGTTGGAATGAAAAAAATTATCAGCCCCCACTTTACATGTAGGGGGGGTACCCTAATAAAACATTTTTTTCCATTTTTTATTTTTGCACTTTGTTGGCGTGATTGATGTACATATTGGGACCAAATTTCAGCTTTCTAGTGCTAACGGTTACTGCGATTATCCGCGGACGGACGGACGGACGGACGGACGGACGGACGGACGGACGGACGGACGGACGGACGGACGGACGGACGGACGGACGGACGGACGGGCGGACAGACAGACAGACATGGCGAAACTATAAGGGTTCCTAGTTGACGACGGAACCCTAAAAAGCAGCGTTTGCCTGTGTTACACCTGAACAAAGCAGGAGCCTATCATAACTATAAGTATTTGGTATTGAAAATTGAACCTTATTTTATCTACAGCCGTTTCCATCAAACAGAAACGCGCAAATATCACACACAGTGCCGCCGTAGGTAACGTTCGTATGTTATTTCGTTCGGAGTAATGTGTGCTTTATGAGCGAGGTACAGGATTTAAACTCGCACGATATGCTCTATAAGGGAAAGCAAATAAAACCCAATATAAGGCTTACCCTTATGGCGTTAGGCTGAGCCGATGATAAGGGTTTTGAAAGGGTATTGGGCTATTTTAGGTAAGCGCTTTCGTTAGGGCTTTAAAAGCAAAATGAAAGGGTATCGCGTCAAAAGGGTAGGGTAAGTTAAGCCTAACGAAATACCCATACAAAACCCCGTATAAGGGATAGCGGGCCGGTCCCTGTTTAAAACTAGTGGGTAATAAAAACGCATGTTATCCATCCACTACCTCGAAAATCGAACAAACCAAACTGTGTCCCTTTTATTTGAAACTAATATACTTATTCTTGATTTAAACTAGTCTGTTATGTGTACTGTTACATGTGTGTTACAAGGCCTTTATTTGTACATATTAAATAAGAAAAGGGAATAAAGTAAAGTAGGTAGTAGCCATATATTACGTTGTCGATCCGAGGACACCCCAGAGGTGCATAGAGCCTCCACAAGATTTTTTCACGCCTTTCTGTCTTGAGCAACCATCTGCTGGCTGGTGGTCAGGGCCACAGAGAGTAACCACCGCACTATGTGCGCCATACCTAGGAATACCGCCTTCTGCATCTTACCCATCCAGAGTAAGGCTAACTAGAACCTAGCTTAAGAAAGCGTCTTTAATATTGATACTCTTCAATATTAGACTGTAAAATAACATGATCTTATTATCTACACATGCCATATTGCGACAATCTGCCACCGTGTCTCAGGCATCTGTAGCTTTCATAATAATTAGTATGTTTAATATTTACAAATTAAATTAAAACGTATGGACAAAATGCTTTAACGATAAAAAACCGAAGAACAGAAAACTGTCAAACGCCGCCAAATCATGATTTGGCTTAGTAACATTCGCCATATCGTTCAAAACTCACCGTTTAACGATTTGCCCAGTGACGTTTAAGCAGATCGTGAAATTCCTAGACATATCATGAAACGCGGCCATTTCATGATTTCACCAAATAAAGCCCGCAAGTGGCATTTAAGCAGATCATGTGATTCGTAGGCATATCATGATACGCCGCCATATCATTCAATACTTAAGTAGGGTGTCCAAAATTGAAGTAAAAATGCAATAAACATAATAAGTACTATATTTAATTAAATAATTTGTATTTTACAAATGAAATGTAACGAGACTTAAAATATTCTTCTGGTGCGATTATACGTACTGTGGGATCATTAATAGACTTCTTCTTGAATATCAAAAAATCTTTGTCTTCAGTTTCCATTACGTCGTACTTCGACTTCCAGTAATATTCCACGGATCCTTGTTGCATGGACACCCTACCTTTCTTGACGATTTCTATAACCTAAACAATACATTCATTTTATTTTCAGACATGATATGTGTGGCTCTTACATAAATACATTAAAGCGTTATGTTATAAAAATAATATACGAATACACATAGGCGTGTTCAGAAACAGATACCTACAAATGAATAATACGCAATAAATTGTGCGATTTTCGTGAGAAAACTGTACACATAATAATTATATGAAGAACACAAAGGTATATGCTATAATCTCATGAAATTACTATATCTAATATATTTACATACATACATACATACATACAATCACGCCTGTATCCCATGAAGGGGTAGGCAGAGCACATGAAACTAAAGTTTCAGTGCCACTCTTGGCAAAAGGGGTTGACAGAAAACGAAACTGTGACATTGCAGTGACAGGTGTGATATATTTATCTATTGAGAAATAACAACTAGTGAAAACTTAATTTATCAACAAAATACTAACCTCTAAAACACGGGCAGACGTCCAAGGTTTTTTGACATTGTGCACAGAATCCTTGTGACTCACATAAAATGAATAGAGCTGATGCTCAAAAGCTTCTTTTGCACATTGAGGTATAATGTACTAGAAAGGACATGGCGAACAAAAAGTTTGCGCCACGAACATAAGTCCAGTGGACTTATGTTGCCTCAGTCAGTCTCTGCGCGTGGTGGGAGAAGGTTGTCTCTGACTGCACACAAATAAAATGAAAAAATGCTTTCCTGTGCTATAAGATACTGTTGAAGCCATACGAGAAAATCTAATAAAAGTGACGGTGTCACATTTCATCGGTTAGTAGACAAGCTATTTTGATCTAACTTAATTTAAGTAATTATTATAATGAAGGGACGGGCTCCTTAAACGCGATGCTATGGCCGCCATTTTGACAACTGGAATCATAGATGAATCGCGCAGACATGACATGTAGGTAATAAGGTATAATAATTGTGATCATATTCTGTTTTCAATATATAATATACTTAAATATCTTTATTTCAATTTATAGTTTTGAATATTACACGGTTCTAATACGAATTTTAGTCGATAATATTATACAATAAGGATGATTTTGAATTATTTCTGAATTATAATCCTCATTATTAACGAAAAATAGTGACACCAAAACTGAAATAGTATTATAGTATTTAATGCAACCGGTGTTTAAGGGAGGTAAAACAAGGTGAATGGCGCGATTATTATTCTGAGCGACAGAAACTTACAAAACTATATTCAAAGGAAATTAAAATTTATGAAAAATCAATTACTTATTTTTATTTCACAGAGTAGAAATTAAATATAACACAGTGTATAATAGTGCTAAAAGTAAACTACTTAGTATTTCACACACAAAGTATAAAACAAAGGTCTACACTAAAAGTGTCGCGTCTAGGTGGTCAAGTCTTACTCTATGACACGGTTCGCTTCACGCGCATGCGCCTCGCGCTGCCGCCGCTGCCGGTCGGCGCACAGAATATGTTCGAGTTGTCATTTCTAGTACGTAGTACATAGTAGTTCAATGCTTTTGCACTTCTATTTTCCATAATGACACTATTTTCGGTGCTAAAATCGTTTTGAGGAGACGCCGACATCTTTCACTCGGTAAACATACACCGCCATAGCATGCGCTGCGTACGCAGCGCCACCAATAGCCAAGAAAGAAACTATTCTACGAAGTGCCCGCTATAGAGCTAGGAATATCGACGAATGCGTTGCTCTAATCGATCTGCCGTATTGTTTATCAGGCATATCGTGATACGCCTGGCCAACTTTTAGGCAATTCATGATTAGGCGGCGTTTCACGATATGCCTAGGAATCTCGTGTTCTGCCGGATTCTTCGATCTGCCGCCGACATATACACAGGAAGTTTTTGTAATCTGCCTTAAAACGGGTTTATTCAAGTTATTTTGAATTTTCTCAAGAATAACTGAATCTAAAAATACAATTTATTTTTATATGTAGGTACTCAGCAAGCCCTAATCTACAAATAGACTATAGCCATCATAAAAAATAAAATGTTGTCAATTGCTTCATATATAGAATATAAAATCAAGTACCTCCTGGGACACGCAGCCGCAAGAACAAACAAACATTTCGTTCAATGCTACACATGAATTAGATATTAAAAAAGTACAAATTGCAAGATTCCAATGACGTTATTTAAGTATGTATCTAATGAAAATTAGGCTTATTACTACGATTACAATAAACTTATTAAAAATCGTTATTCATAATGTAAATGTATATTAGACAAAGAATAACAAATCGTTGATAATGGTTTGGTACGTTTGCAATAGAAATGTTCTAAATTTACGCGTTTTTATGACATACAATGCATGTTCCTAGTTTTAAGTAATTTAGCTATTTATAATGTACTCGTAGTACACTACTTCGAACACAAGGTTATCGAAACACATCGTTATCGAAATATCGTCACTTCTTTTAAAAATCTCGTATCTCACGCTGTTCCTCAAAGTTAAAACGCAGTAAGTCTATATGCATTCCGTACATACTTACTACAATTTTCTTTTCATTGACAGACGAAGATACAAGTTTTTTAAAAAGTAGTGACGATATTTTAGTTTTAAACACAAACAAGTAATATTCGCCCATTATACTCTTCTGGAGTTTTGTTTTGGTAGGGGTATATTTTTTTTATACTACGTCGGTGGCAAACGAGCATACGGTCCGCCTGATGGAAAGCGGTCACCGTCACCTATGGATGCCTGCAAGTCAAGGAGTGTCACGTGCGCGTTGCCAACCCATTAGAAACTTGTCACTCCTTTTTGCTGTGTTAATAAGTACACAGCAAAAAAGAGTGTACAAGTTCTAACGACGACGGAACAAATTAGTTCCGTAGGTCCTTCCGTCACCAGCACACCGCACCCTCGTTGAGCTCTGGCAGCCTTACTCACCGGCAGGAACACAACACTATGAGTAGGGTCTAGTGCTATTTGGCTGTGGTCTTCTATAAGGCGGAGGTACTTCCCCAGTTGGGCTCTGCTCTAGATACGAGCGAGATGATATCCGCTGTGCTGTGCCCTACCACACAAAGCGGAATATCATTCGCTATGCCCTACCTCCTAGAGATATTATGAGATATCGTAAGATTTTCCTACCAAGGCCCTGGAAAGCTACAACTTGTTCGTTTGGCTTCTTAAGTACTTCATAACGCGGGTTAATACAGTCATCAGGTATTTTTGCCGCGCAAAGGTGGGGTATAAAATGTTTTAATTTGTATTGCTAGTTAAGAAAAATGCAAGTTTTCGACCTTAGAGGGGCGCCGGCGTTAGTCGCCATTTTGAATTAAAGAGGCCCAAATTTGATATTCTTTATACATATAAAACTTCAACGTTTGATTTTATGACCAAAGTGTCTATGGGAATTATAAAGACAATAAAAATTTTAATTAAAAACATGTACATATGTATACTGTAGGTCTTATAGATACAAAGATACGGGTGATTCTAAGTTAAGAGGTAATACGTTGTATGGAGAGACGGCGCGAACTTTTTTGTTGTTTTTTACCTATTTGTTTATTTGTATTAGTTAAAACTGCCAATTTGAAGTGTTTACAAAGAGGACCAGTCAATTTATTTGTTTTATCGTGTTTTATCAGCGACCAGGGGAAATACTCAGTCCAGGGGAGATACTGTTGCACAGGGGAGGATACTTTGTGACCAGGGAAGAGACAGTTGTATGATAAATTTAGTTTTATTTTTTAAGAATTAACTCTATTTATTGTTTTTATTATAATTATTGATTATTTATACTCAGACTTTACATTTCATAACATTCTTACAGCAAGAAAAGTGATAATTCCTTAATGAGTTGTCTTATTTTTCACTTCTCCATATTATCCATTAAAACAAAAATAATTTGAATGTACAATCAATAGGCAACAAGTAAACAAAAACCTATCATATTAATATCAGTATTAAACCTTTTTATTAAACAGCTTCACGAAAATTTCATATGAAGTTGAATGTGAATGTGTACTCTTTTTTTCTTAATAGTTGCGTTTTTCTGGAAAGAAAACCTTCTATCGTAAAGCTAAAATAAAAATAGGCACAACGCTAAACAAAGGTTAAGAGAAAACGGAAATAAAAATAATCAAAACTAGTACAAAAGTATCTCCCCTGGCTTTTTTGATACGCCAGGGGAGATACATTTTCGATGAAAATCAAAAATAGCTGTAAAAGTATTTCTCGTACGCAATTCATAAATAAACGTAACAATATATTCAACATTTACAGTGGATATTGTTATATATATTAGTATTTAAACAAATAATTGTGAAATAAAAGTGACCAGAGGAAAGACTGCATTCACTCAACATTTCTGTACCCAGCGAGTGCCGTGGCCGAAATAATCAACAAAACGGATGCGTAGTTGCCTTACGCGCCTCTTGACGGTAACTTCACATAACACCCTGTGTATTAGAGGACAGAACCTCCACAGAATAACAAATTAAACCGACTTTTGAACGAAAACTAAAAAGCCAGGGGACGAGACACAAAACACGTAGGACAAAGTTTGGAGTTCATAATTGTTGTTAAATACAGTAATATAAGAAATTCCACTCATAAAATACTGTTCCTTAGTTATTTGTGTTTGTAAAATTAAGGCTATTAAAATAATAAGTGAATTTTAACAAAGTCATAATTACTTGTTGACAAATAAATTCGGTTGGGGGACAGGCCAGGGGAGAGACATTTTTCCTACATTAGAGCTGATTGTGACTAATTTACATGAATTTCTGTAATAATTTTGAGTGCCCAGGTAGAAAACATTTAGTTTTATAAAATAAATATGTTATTATGAAGTATTATCTTGAAAAAATATATTTTTTTGTCAGTGCCGTCGAAAGTACCTCTTAACTTAGAATCACTACACGAAGGAGAAAATTTAATATTTACAAAAAAAATATCAATAGTGTTATTCATTACTTTTCTTATCAAATGTTTAGATTAAAAATGAATAATTTTTACAATTTTATTTGAAATGATTACAAAATATATTTAACCCCTTTTGAGGTGCCAGGTAGGTAAATATTTTCCACAGGGGCATTATCTGTCTCGTTGCGGTTAGAAATTTGGTGATTATTTTCCCCATTATTTTGCCTGACCACTACACAATCCACATACAATAGAGCATGTCAACCATGCTTTTCTGCAGCTACATGACGTAATACATCCTTTTCTGCAGTTGCAGGATACTTTAATTAAAGTACCTTTACTTATTGTTCGTATAAGTGCGTTTTCACATTATCCGATCCGATATCGTATGTAGGACCGATATCCCATACATTTAAACCGCCATCTTTGATTTTTGCCTTTGAAATCCTTCCGACATCCGATATCGGATCGAATAAAGTGTAAACGCACTAAGAGTAAGCCCCCATTCCTCAGGATTTTTTGAATTTCATGCCATATTTTGAACATTCGGTATGTCTTTAAAGCATTGTATGATATGATACAGCGACTTTTGTTGGTGGCAAAGCAGCAAGATTAAATATTTTTTGAATCGATTAGCATAAAAAAACACCATGTGAAAATAATTTTTTTTTCATACAAATTGTATGAGAAATTTTATGGGAACAATTTGGCGATAGGAACTTGGCCCTTTTTTTAACAGGTATGGTTTTTGTGGGATTTTAAGAAATCATACCTATTTTTTTCTTTTTTTGTGCCATGTTGTGTATACATGACAATATTTTTATACCCCTCCCCCCTCTCTTAGTATTCTCATTGTACCGGTGTTCTGCCTTTTCGCAGAAATATGTTCCCATTCGAAAAGGGTACTTTTCCTCTCTGTTAGTTAGGACTTTTCTGTTCAAGGACATGTTGCCAGTATAATATATGACATATATATTAACAAGTCGTTGATAATTGTTTGTTGTTGATATATATATGACAGAGACCAGTTAGGTGCGACGACGAGCGAAGCGAGGAGCGTGTTAGGTTGACCGTGAGCAAACCGGAATAAACTTTTTAATATAATAAAAACAAAATTAAACAATATTCTTGTAAAGAAAAAGTTAGTAGGTAACTATTTAAAAAAATAATTATACGTAGGTAAGTAAAAATTGCATCCCTGTCAATAAATTAAGAACTTAATAGAAGACAGTATTACATATTTTTCGAAATGCGCCATACATATTGTTGGTGTTCAATAAAATATTTGGTACCTATATATTAAATACCTAGTTGTATTTTACGCCAAGCAAAACATTCGGCAACATGAAAGTTTGGTTTTTAAAAAAAGGCCTTTTGAAAAAAAGGCCAAACGTTAAGTTGGCAAATGTTAAGTTGGCAAATAAAAAAAACATACAATTTTCGACGATAAATAAGAGAACCCACTGTACCATTGGTTCATAAATATGTTTGTATTAGTAGGAGGTAGGGCATAGCGAATGATATTCCGCTTTGTGTGGTAGGGCACAGCACAGCGGATATCGTCTCGCTCGAATCTAGAGCAGAGCCCAACTGGGGAAGTACCTCCGCCTTACAGAAGACCGCAGCCAAATAGCACTAGACCCTACTCATAGTGTTGTGTTCCTGCCGGTGAGTAAGGCTGCCAGAGCTCAACGAGGGTGCGGTGTGCTGATGACGGGAGGACTTACGGAACTAACCTGTTCCGTCTATTGTCCTTTGAGTCGTCGGTAACCCGAACCCTCCTTGGAACTTGTACACTCCTTTTTGCTGTGTACTTAACACAGCAAAGGGGAGTGTACAAGTTTCTAATGGGGTGGCAACGCGCATGTGACACTGTTTGAGTTGCAGGCGTCCATAGGTTACGGTGACCGCTTTACATCAGGCGGACCGTATACTTGTTTGCCACCGACGTAGTATAAAAAAAAAAAAAAATATTTTTATTAAAAATTCGATATTAGATTGAGCCAACTCACGCTTGATCGATTTTTTTAATTTCTTAATTTTTTGTTAATCTACATATAAAACACGACCTGTGTGCCAAATTTAATAACGCTAGGACAATTGGAAGTGGCCTAAAGGTTTTGAATGAGTCAATCAGTGCCAAAATTAGCTATTTTCACAGGGTCATAGGTATTTCAGGATCTATATATCTATGAAATTTGATGTACTGCTTTAGTACCAAGTAATATATGATTCCGTAGGTACAATTTTATCTCTGTACTTGCAATAGGCACTGAGCTACAGGGGGGTCAAAAGTGGGACGAAAGGGTTCGTGTAAATATGCCTAAGTACGTACGTGTAAAATTGGCATGCGCACTGCCGTGCGCTTAGATAAATCGTCTAAAATTGTTGCCATATAACATATTATACATCACACGATTCATACGTCAAAAATGTAATTTATACCACACTGTAACCGTTTCGTATTTTACCTATAACCGATAGTATTTTTTCGGAAACGTACGTTTTTGTATGGTACTTCAGACAACGTCAGTACACTCAGTACTAATATACTGACTGAAGACAAATACGATGGAAAAACATTAAGCACTGTACACACCTTTTCATTTTAGCGAAAAATTGAACAGGAAATCCTTTCTTGGTGCTGTCAAGCTGTTTTTTTCAAGAGCCCATGTATAGGTATTGAAGAATAGTGCCACATTTAAAATCTTCAATTAACAAAACTTGTTCTGCACCACTGCGCAAGCGAGTACGTCAATGTCTATTGGTCCGGCTACAGGTTATGAGCGTAATAGAATCTGTGGTGATAGTTACCCTTGCGAGCGCGGCTGCTGGTAGGACTGCGGCGGCAGGCTCATGTGAGGGAACACCAGCGTGGGGTGGTACATGACGGGGCCGGACGCCGCCGCCGCCGCCGGACTCGGGATGAACGGTTGCTGCTGCCTGTACCAAACACATGCATGAACTCATTTAAGTTATTAGGGCCCATATTACATCATAACAACTGGGAAGTCAAGACGAGTGTGACAGTTTACATATTAAAGTGCTTACTTTTCCTATGAAAAAGTGTAACCTCGGAGAGGCTCCCCTCAGAGGGCGTAACTTGAAATTTGATTAAACGTAGATAGACTGCAAAACAAACTATGCTGAGAAGACTTATCTAGGTCAAGATCTATATACATATAACGTCAACGATCCAAAATTTATGCGAAAACAGAAGATTCATAGAATTAAGAATATATTTCACGATTTTTCTCTTTGCGCGCAGGCTTTCAATTAAAGAAGCCGAAGACATGGCAACGTAATATGGTATATTCATCATACGCAATAAACTTATGTTCAGTGATCCGAACTATGGGAACAAAACTTAACAACAATACCTTAGAGCTGAGATAAATTTAAAAAAAAAAACAGATTATAATTTTCAGATCAGTGTTAAATTTAATTCTATATACTTACTTAAATCCAAGATTTCCAATACTGTACTACAAAGATATGATTTTAATGGCTGTAAGCACTATAATGTCCACTTAGCAAGTTTTGGTAAAGTTTTGCTCCCATAGTTCCGATCACTGCTGATGTAACGATGTTATAGGTGAAAAACTTAAGAAAATCACCTGTTGTATATGTGAGTGACGTGTTCGAATAGAGAACACATATTTAAAATTAGTAACACAAACAAAACTAACGCCTATTAAAACAGGTGACAAGTTTTTCACCTATATATGTATATATTATAGTGATTATACTGATTATTTGTAAGCAAATTAATAGAATGTTAGTATAGCATCTTTTAATTCATAGGGGATAAGACCATCCATTTACTCGACGATTTCTTAAAAACTACCTACACAAATCATATGCGTATCATACGATAGATACCTAAGATAAGATAAAAATTGTGTAGTTAGTTTATAATAAATTATCAGTTTATATCCTTGTTTACAGAACAGAGAGTCTGTTCGGAAAGAAAACGGTTGTGGAATGTACGGAATCCCATTCATTTGACAACTGTTTTCTTTCCGCGCGGACTATCACGATAAATGTTGTCTAAATATTAATTATGTACATACTTTGATTTTATAAGTGATTAACCTGTTAATAATGATCGCCATATGGACGCTGAGATTAAAATTAAAATTTTGAAAAAACCCCCGACCGCGACATAGTGGACCGATTTTCATGAAACATGGCTAAGAACACTCCCGAATAACTCAACTTTCAGACAAAAAAAACTAAATCCAAATCGGTTCATCCGTTCGGGAGCTACGATGCCACAGACAGACACACACACAGACAGACAAACAGACAGACAGACAGACAGACAGACGGACAGACAGACAGACAGACAGACACGTCAAACTTATAACACCCCTTCGTTTTTGCGTCGGGGGTTAAAAACAAGTAGAATTCGCGGTTATCACTGATATTGATATCGACAAATGAACATCAAATTACGGATTAGGTACTGTGCTCTAAGTAGAAAAAACATAATATGTAGTAGACAAAATTGAGAACGTTATACCTAAGGTATTGATGACATGTTTTATCGATGTGGTCGGTCGATGTCTAAGAACGGTTGACGCTAAGGATTTGTTTACAACTACGTACCGTTTAAAATACAAAGATTCTTAGTAAAATGGCTATTGTGTAAGTCAATAAGAATATTGAAAATGTAAGTAAAATCACGTGATATGAGACAAACGCATTTTCTATGAAGTTTACTAATTGGTTACACATACTTTCAAATTCATAAGTGAACTTACATGAGGATCCTATGTTTATCTTTGTTAGATACGGTTTCTGGGGATTTCGACATTATAAATTGTTTACTTCAGAAATTCTACACACCAAATCTTCTTTCAATGACGACGGACTAAAGAAAAACAACTGTCATATCCTCATAAATGCGTTTTATCGAGCTACCTTCCTGTACCACCAATAATAAATAGTTGGTAAGGTAACCCGATCATAACAAGTGAAGCCAATATAGTTTCGGTATGCAGATCGAGCACTAGCTACAGGTTTATAAATAATATCGTTGGTTGGTTTGACAAATCCATCCAATTATGCTTACACGCTTTGCATTGTTTGAGCGCGCTGATAAGGTAATGTAAGAGTTGCGGCGCGAATGCTACTACACTTATACTGGTGCGATATGAGGCGTTTTGTGAAACTGAGCGTCATTTAAATGTATTCTTGTATTTGTTTCATCGGTTTTTAAGCGAACAATATCATTTTGCTGTGAAAAAATGAAAGTTTCTCAAAAAATAACTATTTATATATATTATGGCTTATAGAACGACTCATGGGCAATATCTAGTCGGTTCATAAGTTCTGTCACAAATGTTTTACTCATAAAATTAAATTAAAAGGTTTTTATTAAAACAAATTGACATGATATTGAAGCCTGTTTTATACTTAAAATGTGATAAAATATAAACGATCAATATAGGTAGATCGTGATTTTATAGAATCCTTGATTACTTTGAAATTGTTGATAGACTAAACTTCGGAAAAGGAAAAAAAATTGTTATTTGTTTTACAAGGGGGCAAAGTTGTTTAACCGCACGTGCCAATATTGATACCTACCAGAGCCAAAAAGTGGAACGAAGGTTGAAAGTTGAAGGTTGAACGAACGAACGTTGCGAGGGTTTCAAGGCACGAAGGTTAAAGAAAACACACAAATTTTCACCACACCAACACGAACAAAATACTTACTATAAAACATCAAACCAAATCAAATCCATCGATCTATTCAATATTTATATGATTCAAAATCATTATTTAAAAGTAAACTCTACCAGCCAGCTTAAGACATCAAATTAAATGGTTTCTCGTTTTTTCTTACCTTAACATGAAAACACTGGCATACACCAATTGTCTTTTAATCATACCCGTACATTAGTGGTCAAAAATGTTTTTTTTTAATATATTTGGCCCCCCCCCCTCATTCGTTACACCTATTAGGTATGAGTATGTAACAAGCCAAATTTCGTGATTTTATTTCAACTCCAAGGGGGTGCTCAGCCACCTTTAAATTTAAATAATTATTTTTCTTAAAACAATTTATGTTACACTGTTCATAGAAAGTCATTTTTATTTCATTTTTTTATATTTTTATTTAAATATTCACCTAAGAGAAAATAGTTAAATAAATTATAAAGAATAGAATTTGTTACATAACAATCACATGCTGAATCAAATAGTGTACAAAAACTTACTTTTATATATTTTTTAGATTTTATACAACCTTTAAAATGTATATAAGGGGTTGAGATAAAATTTCGAAACTAGGAAACTTTTATATCCACACAACAGGTTTTAGGTAATACAATGAGAAAAACCACCCTACCGTACATAAAGTGGGATCTTCTATCCATAATTTGATCGCCTGCACAAGTTTTGTTCTAAATATCAGATTGAGGTGATAGTCGGCTAATCGTGATTAAAACAGGTAGCGCATTGCAGCCTAAATCGTCAAATAGACGCGTGACTGGTGTCGCAAAGCAAATTATTCATAGAAGCACAATTGATCGATCATGACATGAATGTAGATTAGATAATACCTAGGATGTGCATTAGGCCTGGTACCGTGCTGGCCCGGCCGGAACTGGTAGTTGTGGTACTGCGGCCGCGTCTGCGGTGTCTGACTCTGTGGTGCCACAAAACTGTGCCCAGTCTGAAAATATATAAACACTCCATCAATCACCAGGTTGTGCAGAATTGATGAGGTCGCAATGGCATAATTTAGTTTTATAATAACTCATCTGTTTCACACACGCTAAAAAAAAGATTTGAATTAGTGTTTTGCGGCTTGACAGGGTATCAAGATTGTACAATTAAATAACAGTACCATGGAGTTCTTGGTCATGTCCTGCGGTGGTGCCGGTGGCGCCGCCTGTGGGGGAGCCGGCTGAGCGCGGAGGCCTGCCTGCGGCGCGGGCTGCGCGCCCCCGCCCGAGCTCGGCATGAAGCCCGCTCCGCTGCCGCCCGAGGGATGGTAGCATTCCGTTCCTGTACATCACAACACTATTACATTCTCTTCACTATTTAAACAAATAATAATAGTAGATACTATGTCATCAACTCACTGTGTGGTGTAGGCGCCCGAGGATAACTGAATATCTTAGCTAAGGAAAATCTTGAAAAAAAAAATACGCGCGACGATCATCAATCAAAACATTACCAGCCCAATGGACCACATGTTATAATAACAGCCGTTAACTATTTCGTATACATATACGACACACAATATACAAAACACAATTGTTCACAGTAAACAAATCCAAATAAAAGAAATCAAAATGGGTTTGACAAATCACGTGATGTATGCACTTACTAGGTTGAGTTAACAATCTGTAATGGTGCGATGGCAGCATACAGTTGGAGTTGGAGTAGCGAGAAGCGGGCTGGTCATGCTTGAGCGAGCTCGAGTTGGGCTGCTGCGGGAGGAACTGCAGCGAGACATTGTTCAGTGGCAAATTGATTTGATTCGCGTTCATGTGCTGAGTGACGGCTGACTGCGGCATGTTCAGCGATGTTTGTATATTTTGTGCCAGATCGATCGCACCTTGCTGTGACTGCCCTCCATGATTGGCACATGCATGCGGCAGAGAATTCAGAGAACTGTTGGTTCCTCTTAGTGCCACCATTTTAATTTCATGATACAAATCTTTCAAAAATTGTACGAGCCATATGTTGAACCATTCCCAAAACAATGGCGATACGATCATCGGCATAAGGCATTAATTACAAATGTTTCATGTCATTATAAACTACATAAAATATAGTAACTTCTTAGAGTTGTCGTATATATGATGGACGCTTACATTAATAATCCATATAAAATACAATCTGATTTATGAACTCTAAATTCAGCACCAATAATGTACTATTCTACTTCAAGAGGTTCGGTCATGAAATCCTACGTAGTTACGCATGTTGGCAAAGTGTGAACACGCCGCTTTCGCGATTTAAATACTAGTTTATTGCAGCATACAGAAAATCGATAAGGAAACGCGCGTTACATGGTTCTACGCTAGCACTTAATTTAATACCGCCGCGACACTTTCACTCTACCGTGCACATCGACACTGCTCTACGTTACTTCTAATTACATATTATTAAAAAAAAAACTACAATTCTTTGAACAACACCAATTATTTAAGAAGAAAACAACTGTGAGATATCACACCGTTAAACATTTCATTTTGCAAAGCACGGAAAGGGGATGTTATGCCAGAAAGGGACAAAAACATCTTTTAGTTCACCTCCACAAATTTGGGGCGTCACCCAGCGCCGTATCCCGAGTCAACCCCACACCAAGCGACTGTTAAGCCCATTGAGGGAGAAGCGCGCTGAAATATACACCGCTCGTTTCATTCCTAGGAGCGATATCGTAGATCGTACTAGCGCGTTCGTCTATCTAAAACACCCACGAGCTTCACGTCATGTCCGTTTAAACAGAAAAAGACAGGCAATGGGTGTCCAACGAAATTGACAAGGGGAGTTCGACTTTTTTGTTTCTGAATTTGCAGGGGTTGCTAGTCGTCGGCGGGTGTTTTCTTAGGGAAATGCGAGTGCGTAACGATAGTATTGAGATAAATCTGAGAGAACAATTGGCACGAATTACCGAGACTTCACTTCACTTGTTTAAGGACATTGATAATTGAAAAATATTTCAAACAAATATTGTTCTATTACTTCTCGTTTAGGCAAATTTCATTGATTTGTATTAATTGTATAATGGGATATATACATGGTGTTTCAATGAACGTAATACAAAATAAGTGATTCCGGCTCTATTAATGACGAAGAATATAATGCACGTATCCAGGTCTTAAAATTCTACACTACTACAAAATAAATAAATCCAATTCTTGAAGTGTGGTCACTCATTGGTAGGTGTCTTAGATTAGAGCCACTTGCACCACAGAAAATGGAGGGCTAACCCACCATTTTGTATGAAATTTGACAGATGACAGCCCACTAACACTGAGTTAAGTGGTTGGTGCAAGTGGGCCTTAGTATCAGTTATCAAGGTGTTGATTATTATGACAGGTAACATGTCAAAATGCATTTTATTCATACAATAAGATAAATAAGATAAACAAAAAGGTGAGTTTATACTACAAAACTAGGTTGGTAGTATTTTCTCTTAACAACCTAGGTAGACAATGTTGTGACCAAAATAACAGTATTTAGGAAAACTATGATATTAATGATTATTAACTAGTTTAACAACACGCGACCTAACATAGTGTTTTAGTAATAGGAAAACGAGTTTGAAAAACATGTTTTGTATTACGTTCATTGAAACACCCGATATATACACCGTGTTTCCGGTATCACTCAAAACCTCAGACACCCCAACTGATTTTTATTTTTTTAAACGTATCTAGAATGTTCATTTTTTAATCTGATGATTATTATTTGTTTGAATTGAATTTTTAATTTTCTGTGCAGCTCTACTCGGCTTTTAACTCTACACTCAATAAAATAATTGCTAGCTACCATCATAAGCCTTCAAACTGTTTAATTGTGTACGTTACTGCAACGACACAAGGTTTACCAATAGACAGCTATGGCAATGTAAAGCACTTTAACCTGTCTCACAGTAAACTTCAAATTGGACAGGTGACTCAGTAAGCAAATTTAAACCTAAAATTCAAAATGACAAGGTTGTAATTAGGTACGAGTTCAGTTTGTTATGACTTATGATAAACTTTTAAACTGACGCACAACGTCTATTTCGTAGCAGAAAAAAAAATCGTCCAAGTAACCAGCCAGTATTAATACCCTTAAATACTGAAAAAGGTATACAACCTCTAACAATATGATATGCACAATGTTGTATTACGAATTTGTAGAATGGGCACGTAAACAATAACTATCTATCTGTTATATATGGCTATCTGTTCACCAGAACGAGAATCGGAAATAATAATAGAATTATTATTTTGGAATACTAATATTAGCTAGTTTATAGATAGTTTTATAGATAGTTCTTAAGACATGTATGGGTTTTTTTTTGCCTGCAATAAAACATTTATTATTATTATTTGTATGTCTTTCCCATCACGGAACAATGGTATTCCGGACCTTTGGGAGGCGTGCGCGGGGCCGAAGCCAACACGTAGAGCCCCTTTCGACACTTTAATGAAATGTAAGGGGTACACCGAGCGGATGTTGCCCTTGCCCGTATCATGGGACACACGCAGAGGCAACACCCGCCAGGGTGTAAGGACTATTTGAGAGTTAATGGAATCTAAAATGAACTGGTCTATTTTGATGAAAGTGATGGACTAAATACTGGGCTATGGATAAAAAACCGGACGCCTGCCTAATAAAACGGTATCCAATTTTATTTCCGGCAGACGGTGACTCGTCCCCACAAGATGGGCCCCCACAAAAAGCGACATCCAAGATGGCTCAAGGGCAACACCGGTGTGAGAACTCAAGGGTGTCGAGAGGTGTACACCGCTTTCTGCCCAGTGGCTGTTAAGCCACTGCAACAACTCGCGTCTTATGCAAATTTTCACTTCCACCCCTGGGGCATATAGCCCTAACGACTCCACTCTGGACGGCCAGCCAAGGCAAGCCAGAGGTAGAGAGTACTGTCCCACCCACCCGCCTTACGGGTAACAGAACTCCCCAGGAGCACTCGGGTACGTGGGGTCGCTGTTCCCCAACAGCTCGCCACAAGCTGCCCTGCGTTGACTGATTGCACTGGTAAAACCAATGGGCGTTGGGGTCGTCACATCCCTACGCCTTTATTATTATTATACTCTTTATTTATTTTCTTTCTTAGGCTAGGCTGTTTATAATATGAATATAAAAGTAAAATACAAAAACACATACAAAACAATATAAAACACATATAAACACATTATAAAAAACCTAACCTAGGGTGCCGCCAGCAGCGGGGCAGGGCCCAAGCTGCCGGTGGTTAGGGCTGCAGAGAGAGGAACCGTCGAACTATCCGTGCTGTGTCCAAGATCACCGCCTTCTGCATCTGGCCCTTGATCCAGCCACCTAGCGAGAGTCTCTTAAGATGTTGGTCGAGACTCTTCGCTATGAGACCGTTCGCTGAAACGACTATCGGAACAATGATCGTTGATTCAACATCCCACATGGCGGTTATCTCGTGAGCCAAGTCTAGGTACTTACTGGACTTGTCCTTCTCGGCTTTCACGAGATTCTCATCATGGGGGATGGTGATGTCAACGAGCACTGCCCGGCGTTGCAGTCGATCTATTATCACAATGTCAGGTTTATTGGCTACAATAGTCCTGTCAGTGATAATAGATCGATCCCAATAGAGCGTGGCACGACCATTTTCGAGAACTGGCGCAGGTAAGTACTTGTAGTACGGTACTTCGCGGTCCACAAGGCCGTATTGAAGAGCAAGTTGCTGGTGAATAATCCTGGCTACGAGATTATGTCTGTGCAAGTACTCGCCGTTAGCAAGATGAGAACAACCGGAAATAATATGCCTGAGTGACTCTCCGGGACGGCGGCATGCCCGACAAATGTCGACCGTACCGTCCTTCAGGATATATTTCCGGTAGTTGTTCGTCATCATAACTTCGTCCGCAATTGCACAGGCAAAACCCTCGGTTTCTCCGAAGAGGTCCCCGAATCGTAACCAGTTCACCGATGCGAGCAGATCTACATCGGGTCCCGTGAGGGCCTTGTAGAACCGCCCGTGTAGCTGTTTGCTCTCCCACACCGCCTTGCGGTCCGCAGTACTTAGTACCACAGGTTTGCGCCAGTTCTGTTTCGCCAAGGAGAGCGGCGTGAGGTTTCCGTCCACTGCCACCACATCACGATGCATCCCGCACTCGTTGTTAAGGAAGTAATTCCTGAGATTGTACACCTCACGGTTGTGGAGATCTTTGGCGTTTAGGAAGCCTCGACCTCCGCACTTCCGTGGGATGTACAATCTCATAACAGACGAGCGCGGGTGTAACATACGGTGTGTGGTAAGCAGTGAGCGGACCCTCCGATCCAGGGCGTCCAGCTCAGTCTGGGTCCACCGTAGTATGCCAAAGGAGTATATGAGTAGAGGCATTACCCAGGCGTTAAAGGCGCGCACTTTGTTGCCTCCTGACAAAAGACTGTTAAGGACTTTTGTCAGCCGACTGAAAAAGCGCTCCTTCACCGACCGTCTAATGCCAACATCCTCAATACCCAACGACTGTGACATACCAAGGTACTTATAGGTTTCTGATTCAGAGATATTATTATTATTATAACTAATAATACAAATTAAAACAAAAAATATTACCCCCATCAAGATATACCTCAATCGATTCTACTCTCGAAAAAATATTACCCCCATCAAGATATACCTCAATCGATTCTACTCTCGATTCTGAACAAACAGTTTTCAGGTTTTTAGTGTTAAGTGAAACACATATACACCGTGTTTCACTTAACACTAAAAACCTGAAAACTGTTTGTTCAGAATCGAGAGTAGAATCGATTGAGCTATATCTTGATGGGGGTAATATTTTTTGTTTTAATTTGTATTATTCGTTATTGTTTACGTGCCCATTCTACAAATTTGTAATACAACATTGTGCATATCATATTGTTAGAGGTTGTATACCTTTTTCAGTATTTAAGGGTATTAATACTGGCTGGTTACTTGGACGATTATTTTTTCCGCTACGAGATAGACGTTGTGCGTCAGTTTAATTTTAAAGTTTATCATAAGTCATAACAAATTGAACTCGTACCTAATTACAACCTTGTCATTTTGAATTTTAGGTTTAAATTTGCTTACTGAGTCACCTGTCCAATTTGAAGTTTACTGTGACACAGGTTAAAGTGCTTTACATTGACATAGCTGTCTATTGGTAAACCTTATGTCGTTGCAGTAACGTACACAATTAAACAGTTTGAAGGTTTATAATGGTAGCTAGCAATTATTTTATTGAGTGTAGAGTTAAAAGCCGAGTAGAGCTGCACAGAAAATTTAAAACTCAATTTAAAAAAATAATAATCATCAGATTAAAAAATGAACATTCTAGATACGTTTAAAAAAATAAAAATCAGTTGGGGTGTCTGAGCTTTTGAGTGATACCGGAAACACCGTGTATACTGAAAAATCATGTGACCAACATCCCCGCCCCCTCTCCCCAAAGTCTGTCAGACATATCAAAATCACTCCGTATAACCTTCATGTCTTTAATTACATTCATTATTTCTTATTGTGTATTTGTTTATATTTGAACAAGTAAATAAACAAATACCTATAACGAACAATAGTAAACGTTGCACCAGAATGCGATTTGTTTAGTGATAGATTTAGACAACTTCGCTCTCGTTTTATACGCCTCTGTAAGCTATTTTTTGAATAATGATGCATTGTTTTATTTGTGTATGTGTGCTTATACTTTTTGTTTATATTAATTATAATATTAGCTTACCTCGTTCAATTTTACAGCGCATTGGCCTATATATAAATTAGTATAACCTGTAATGTTGTAAAATTATCGTGGAATAAATAAATATTAGTGTTATCTAATAGTACAAACCTTATTTACAAATACGGACAGTAGTCTTACCACGAGGTTGACACTGACAGTGACTCGTGGCATGGTAGGGCTACAACTACAACACTACCATTACATATTATATTATGAATCATTTGCGTCAGATTACCGAAATCAATACTAGTATTTACCACAGAACCGAAGTTTGGTTTTTTAGTTCTTTGTGTGTCTTTTTGACATACAAAAAATAGTGTGTGTGTGGATTGAGTGAGCACCTTCCGAAAATAAAAAAAAATATGCTGATCATTTAGTAAAAGTTCTAAAACAATTGTAAAACGAATCTCTGAATTTGTAAAAAGATAAATCAAAAGATACAGCCATTAACATGTGCTCACTCAGTTCTCACAAACTACCAACGAAAACAGTGAATATATTCATTTAACATATAATATTTATATACTAACATTTAGTACAAAATAGGCCAACCTACCTCTATAAATATTAGATCACCTAGTGACGTATTAAATTTTTTACAAATAGTTTCTTATGCTCACTCAATCCACACACTTTTGAAAAGCCGAATTTTGATGAAAAACATAAGATTTAGACCGCTATTATATGTGTATAGTTTAGTAAAAGTGAAATGGGAATTTGTAAAATACAAAACGAACCACTAACGTGTCAGGTTTTTTTATAATAAATTTTTGTAAGTGCTCACTCAGTCCACACGTTTTGAGAAAGTTAAAAATGTAAATATCTTACGATTTGTAGCACCTAAGACACTCGAAAGTACTTCAACATTTAGTAAAAATTTTTACTAAATATCCACCATCTAATATTTTATATTCGTTGTCTGGTTTTAAAGATATTCAGACATAACTTTTCTCATACAAATGTATCAAGTAGGGTGACCACACTATGTCGGCTCCTGATTTTCCCCACCTTCCCATTGTCATATTGAGATTGGGGGAGTTTCGTCCGTTCAATTTTGATAATATTAAACTAATACCATATTAATTATTCATCTGCAAACTGTTTTTAGGTTATGTTCTTGGCCTAGTGATGATGTGTATTGTGTAATTTTTATCGACGTCAGGATAATAACCATATCGACATGCATGCATTAAAAAGGACATGAATGATAATTGGTAAGAAACAAAGAATATAATACTTCACTAGTAAGAAACCAGGTGTGTGTGTGGATTGAGTGAGCACCTTCCGAAAATAAAAAAAAATATGCTGATCATTTAGTAAAAGTTCTAAAACAATTGTAAAACGAATCTCTGAATTTGTAAAAAGATAAATCAAAAGATACAGCCATTAACATGTGCTCACTCAGTTCTCACAAACTACCAACGAAAACAGTGAATATATTCATTTAACATATAATATTTATATACTAACATTTAGTAAAAAATAGGCCAACCTACCTCTATAAATATTAGATCACCTAGTGACGTATTAAATTTTTTACAAATAGTTTCTTATGCTCACTCAATCCACACACTTTTGAAAAGCCGAATTTTGATGAAAAACATAAGATTTAGACCGCTATTATATGTGTATAGTTTAGTAAAAGTGAAATGGGAATTTGTAAAATACAAAACGAACCACTAACGTGTCAGGTTTTTTTATAATAAATTTTTGTAAGTGCTCACTCAGTCCACACGTTTTGAGAAAGTTAAAAATGTAAATATCTTACGATTTGTAGCACCTAAGACACTCGAAAGTACTTCAACATTTAGTAAAAATTTTTACTAAATATCCACCATCTAATATTTTATATTCGTTGTCTGGTTTTAAAGATATTCAGACATAACTTTTCTCATACAAATGTATCAAGTAGGGTGACCACACTATGTCGGCTCCTGATTTTCCCCACCTTCCCATTGTCATATTGAGATTGGGGAGTTTCGTTCAATTTTGATAATAGTTCACCGGATTTGTAAGTGGGAGCGAGAAAAGAATAACTATTTCTCGCTCCCACTTACAAATCCGGTACGCTCATCTGTTAGCGCGATTAGATTACCAGGTTCTGGTTTCTTACTAGTGAAGTATTATATTCTTTGTTTCTTACCAATTATCATTCATGTCCTTTTTAATGCATGAATGTCGATATGGTTATTATCCTGACGTCGATAAAAATTACACAATACACATCATCACTAGGCCAAGAACATAACCTAAAAACAGTTTGCAGATGGATAATTAATATGGTATTAGTTTAATATTATCAAAATTGAACGAACGAAACTCCCCAATCTCAATATGACAATGGGAAGGTGGGGAAAATCAGGAGCCGACATAGTGTAGTCACCCTACTTGATACATTTGTATGAGAAAAGTTATGTCTGAATATCTTTAAAACCAGACAACGAATATAAAATATTAGATGGTGGATATTTAGTAAAAATTTTTACTAAATGTTGAAGTACTTTCGAGTGTCTTAGGTGCTACAAATCGTAAGATATTTAAATTTTTAACTTTCTCAAAACGTGTGGACTGAGTGAGCACTTACAAAAATTTATTATAAAAAAACCTGACACGTTAGTGGTTCGTTTTGTATTTTACAAATTCCCATTTCACTTTTACTAAACTATGCACATATAATAGCGGTCTAAATCTTATGTTTTTCATCAAAATTCGGCTTTTCAAAAGTGTGTGGATTGAGTGAGCATAAGAAACTATTTGTAAAAAATTTAATACGTCACTAGGTGATCTAATATTTATAGAGGTAGGTTGGCCTATTTTTTACTAAATGTTAGTATATAAATATTATATGTTAAATGAATATATTCACTGTTTTCGTTGGTAGTTTGTGAGAACTGAGTGAGCACATGTTAATGGCTGTATCTTTTGATTTATCTTTTTACAAATTCAGAGATTCGTTTTACAATTGTTTTAGAACTTTTACTAAATGATCAGCATATTTTTTTTTATTTTCGGAAGGTGCTCACTCAATCCACACACACACAGAAACCAGAACCTGGTAATCTAATCGCGCTAACAGATGAGCGTACCGGATTTGTAAGTGGGAGCGAGAAATAGTTATTCTTTTCTCGCTCCCACTTACAAATCCGGTAAACTATTATCAAAATTGAACGAAACTCCCCAATCTCAATATGACAATGGGAAGGTGGGGACGACATAGTGTGGTCACCCTACTTGATACATTTGTATGAGAAAAGTTATGTCTGAATATCTTTAAAACCAGACAACGAATATAAAATATTAGATGGTGGATATTTAGTAAAAATTTTTACTAAATGTTGAAGTACTTTCGAGTGTCTTAGGTGCTACAAATCGTAAGATATTTACATTTTTAACTTTCTCAAAACGTGTGGACTGAGTGAGAGCACTTACAAAAATTTATTATAAAAAAACCTGACACGTTAGTGGTTCGTTTTGTATTTTACAAATTCCCATTTCACTTTTACTAAACTATACACATATAATAGCGGTCTAAATCTTATGTTTTTCATCAAAATTCGGCTTTTCAAAAGTGTGTGGATTGAGTGAGCATAAGAAACTATTTGTAAAAAATTTAATACGTCACTAGGTGATCTAATATTTATAGAGGTAGGTTGGCCTATTTTTTACTAAACGTTAGTATATAAATATTATATGTTAAATGAATATATTCACTGTTTTCGTTGGTAGTTTGTGAGAACTGAGTGAGCACATGTTAATGGCTGTATCTTTTGATTTATCTTTTTACAAATTCAGAGATTCGTTTTACAATTGTTTTAGAACTTTTACTAAATGATCAGCATATTTTTTTTATTTTCGGAAGGTGCTCACTCAATCCACACACACACAAAAAATATAGCAAAATAGGTATGCAAAATGAGTTTTTTCAACCGCCAAATGTTGTATAAAAAAAGTACTATGTTTTTTTTATTTAAAAATTGTCTGTGATATCAACTTATAGGTCGCAGGAAAAGCTAGTTCCACAGAATTATAATTAAACCAGAATGAGTTGTTAGGCCAAAAAGTGTGTCCACATGAGAGGTTAAAGTTGGGGCTGGTGTCCCTCTCGCACTTATTACCACTATCAAAATCATTTGAATGACGTCATCACTGTCATCATTTGGGGATACCAGTCAATATTCAAAGTTACTACCAAATCTACTAATACCCAATTAAAGGTTTTTAATAATTGCGCAATTTTTTGGTTTTATGGCTTCATAATAATGACTTACCAATTCGTTACAAGGTATTAATACCCTTGCCTCGATATAATACGAAAATAATTTAAGAAGTTTATAAACTTAGTTATCATACAGGTAAAAATACTACTACTATAGTAATTTTTTAACACTGGTCACACGTGCGAGAGGGACACCAGCCCCAACTTTGACCCTCTCATGTGGACACACTTTTGCTAGTCTGTCAAGAACGCCTTTATGCGCAGGTGATAAGGTTCAATTTAGTATGGCAAAAAAAGTGTGAGCTCAGTCCCTATTGTAGGTCGATGGCTAGTTCAGCTTTTCCCCGCGACTTCGCTCGCGTTAAAAAGAGACAAAAAGTAGCCCATGTCACTCTCCATCCCTTCAACTATCTCCACTTAAAAAATCACGTCAATTCGTCGCTCCGTTTTGCCGTGAAAGACGAACAAACAAACAGACACACACACTTTCCCATTTATAATATTAGTATGGATTAGGCGGCAATTATTATGGCGTTGATTTAGTAAAAAGTTGAGCAAAAAAATTATTATTATTATTCCACTATTTTGATAAAATAAAAACTGATAAATATCATAATTTTGACGAAGGGAAGTGATTTAAACATCATTCAAACTTAGGTAAAATTCTGTCGACTCGTGCCTCGTGCGTCTGTCACTGCCCACGGCTTATTTCAGATGTTTCAGAGGTACAAAAAAACACCTTATTTGCACCTGTGAGAACTTAGAAAAGAGGTCTGAATGAGAAGCGCTTCTTGGCAACGCAACGCAGTCCTGCATCCATTGTATACATAGAAGGAGGCACCCTCAAAACGCAGATTTACGTCTAGAAAAACCGATGATTATTAGATTTCGGTTTTCTGTCGTGTTCGATAGCGATACTTTAGCGAGTTTTTGTTTGGGATGCGACTCATGCGACAATTTAATTCAACCTCACTGAAATACAATTGCAATGCTACTTTGACTGTGAGTGAGAATTTAAAGTGAAATGTGCCTCCCTGGGTATGTTCTACCGCTTGTGGTGGTTTGTGATGTGAGAAAATGTTTAAAATCCTCACACCCTGGATCCGTAAATAAATAATATAGGACATTCTTACACAGATTGACTGAGTCCCACGGTAAGCTCAAGAAGGCTTGTATTGTGGGTACTCAGACAACGATATATATAATATACAAATACTTTTATACATAGAAAACATCCACGACTTACAATGGTAAATAGTCGCACACTGTGCAGTTTAGGCGGAATTTTCTCCCCCAGGCAATCCGGTTCTTGCGAGCAAGCTACGTACTGGTTAAAGGGCTGGCAACGCGCATGTGGAGGCTCTAGAGTGGCATGGCTTAAAGGTCTCGTAACCAGGCCATAAAATCCTCAAAAAAATAATCTAGAGTGGCAGGCGTCATAGGCTACTGTGACTGCTTATCACCAGGCGGACTGTACTTATATTTACCATCGTGTGGTACCTATGAAAAAAAAACCAATCAAGTGCGAGTCGGACTCGCTCACCGAGGGTTCCGTACAAACTTTCAATAGTTGAATCATCAAAATATTATTCATAGAACTGTACAGACTTGACTAAATCCCTCAAGACTCAATTTCCCACAACAAGTAATATTTTAATATACAATTTTATTGTTAGACAACGTCCATATAAAATCAAGACTATTCGACTTCAATAGTTTACGACTTACGACATGTCGCAAGGACGCTCCTGAACCGACCTCATTATATCAGGAAAAAAACGTTCAATGTACACTACAGCGAAATCTATCGGCAAATTGAGTAAGCTAATGCGCGCGAGCTAGTATGGAAGATGATTTTTATGGGATAATTGTTTATTGCGTGAACCGATTTTAACCATTTTGCCTCTATTTGAAAGCAGGTAATTTTTCATTGTTATTTTTTTTTAAATACAGGTACAATAAACTTCCCTAAGGGTGTTGAAATTGAAAATGTAAATCTGAAAGGTTTTTTATAAATTAAAAAAAGTTTTCAAGATACGTGTACGACTTTATTTTTCCTGTAATATTCATTATGTAATACCCATGTTTGGTGAAAATTTCATAAATTTACGAGTATGTTGGTAAACTTCGGAGATATTGGGACGGTGTTTTTTTTACATTTTCTTTCAAAATACATTTTTTTCCACAACCAAAAAATTATAAAAAATAGTTTTGATATGTACAGTTTGAGCTCTTTTTAATGATACGATACCCCATTTGACCTAGTTACTTGAAATTTACAGTTTGGCCACCTTTCATTTTGACCATTTTCTGTAATTAATATTAATAAATTTAAAAAAATAATACTTTCAATTTGTAGAGGTTAACGATGTTCATAAGTATTCCAAATTTCAAAGGGATAGCATAAGAAGTTCTCGAAATATTTAATAATGTGACAGACAGACAGACGGACAGAGCGGCGCCATAAGGGTTTTGTACCTTTTTGGTACGGAACCCTAATTACACCGTGTCCAATAAGTTCGAATACTCATATTTTACCTCAGCTTAATGATATAGGTAAAGATCACAGGTCATCAAATTCAAGAAGATTGAAGATTTGTTGAAGCGCTATTGAGCTTATGTTGAGTCAGTTAAGTGGGATCCTGTGTAGCATGTAGTAGGTATGTGTAATGTGTTTATCTTACACAATTTATTTTATATTGATAATAATGAATAATTTAGACAACTTGGCCCGCACGACGAACAAGATTGATGCCTAGATTAAATACGCGTATAAATTATTTTGCGAGCTTTGTACCAGGAGAGATCTTTGTAGTTTTTAATAAAATAATTACTGACGTAGATAGTGATGCCCTGTTTGTATTTCATAATGATAACATAGATCAGCAATTCCCGTCAACTTTGTACAATGCCACGTCAGCAAATTTTAATTGATCCTATTTTGTTACCAACATTTAGTAATATTATTCGACTTTCGTAAGATATATAACCTTAATGACGAAATAAAACTTAATAAAATCTCAATTCATCAACAAAATCTTGGTAACAAAATAGGAATTAATAAAAACAAATTTAACTTTTCCCTTAATTTTTGTACAAACTTTTCGAGAACTGCTGAGATAAACTTTCCCAAATAGATCTTTGGTAACATGGTGCACAAGTTTGTCTAATGTTACCTCTAAATTGTCTATGGTGGACCATGGCACCAAATCGCTTAATTTGGGAGCCAATGGTCTATAGCGGAACCCAACTCTAAGTTAGTGGGTTAACCCTGAAACACACAAGTGGCCCGTATTAGCTTAAAACAACAGAATAAAATCTAATTATATGACAACAATATCACTTGATATCAACTTCAATTTGGATATCAAGTTGGATAAGCAGTGATAATCAATAGGTACTAGGTTTATACCGTCAACATGACGTTTCAAGTCCTTATGCTACATGTGTGATACTGATAAAGAACTTTTTATTAAAATTTCTGTTTGAAAGTCGGTTGAACAAAACTTATGGCACTTTGAGCATAAGGGCTTAATGTTGACATTATTGGAGAAAAGTTTGATTAACTATAGGTAACGGGATGAAAATTATTAAGATGGGTTATAGATATAGTTCATTCAGTTGCAAAATAACCGTAAGTTATAACTACTGTAGTGTATTGAAATATGAGGGTACTTCAACAAAACCAGTCTGGATTTGTCAGGTACGCAATCACATGTGCTCTCCCGAATTTCGGCGATATTTCCGCGATATAATAGTGGCGACGGGACAATTTGGTAGTAAAAGCGTGTGTAAAGACTGTGTTAGTGAGTTTTTGTGAGGTTTTGAGTGCAAAGTGCAAAAAATGGGTATTAAATTTGGTGAATTTGATATGGCTAATGGCTGCTGGGAAAACTACATTACAAGGTTTGAATTCTGTTTAAGTGCAAATGATATAGTGGATGAGGACAAGAAAAAGGCGAATTTGTTGGCGGTATGTGGCTCTCAACTATTTGATTTAATAGTTTATGCTATCGATTTGAAATTTGGAGTAGTTAGGTATGAACATTGTTATAGTTATAAACAACACAAGCCTTCTTGAGCTTACCGTGGGACTCAGTGAATCTGTGAAAGAATGTCCTGTATTATTCATTTATTAAGCGACTGGCAAATATCAAATGACATTTCGCACATAAGTTCCGAAAAACTCATTGGTACCAGCCGGGGTTCGAACCCGCAACCTCCGGATTAGAAGTGGCACGCTCTTACCGCTAGGCTACCGCGCTTTTTTATTTATTAATTAGTTACTAATTTGAAAGTATACATTTTTATTCATTCTTATGATTCTGTTGGTCTTTAGTTTATTAATTTTAGATACTTCATGCCAACCACAGTTCGCCCAGAAAACTGACATGACAGTCTTTTCATTTACTGTCTTTGGCTGATAGCAGCAAACATATTGCCATCTTATAATTCAGAAACCCTGCAATATTTCTCTTTCTAGTAAAATCATAAAAACAAATAATTCATGATGTGTGTGTTGAATGTCCTAAGGCACCCCAAAATTGCACAGAGCCTCCACAAGATCCTTCCACGCCTCTATCTTGAGCCACCACCTTGGCCTAATTCATGCCGTGCATATCGTTAAAGTTCGCGGTTCATTTATATAACGAAATAATGGTCAAAGGGATAAAGTCGCCAGGAGAAACCAATTATCACCATATAATTTGTAGAACTAAATAAGCTTGATAGCAAGATATTAATGCCAATGTATGACCAATTGCAACTATTGCAAATCTTAGAATTTCATTTAGATATTGAAATCAATGGGAACACACAAGACTCCATCATTAAATAAATGAATATGATTATGAATTAGATTATAATTTTTATCAACCAGTCAACCACATCAGTCCATCATCACCCCTGGTTCCCCCACAGTGGATGGCATGCATAAACACCCGTGTGGTTTACTCTTAGACATAAAATCCACATTGTCACATCACTATAATGTCAAAAAATACTGTTACCAATGTATAGTAATAAGTTTTACAATAATGTTCTCTTACTTAGATATAGTAAAATTAAATTACAAAGATAAAAAATAATAAATTAAACACTATTTTAAAGCAAAATCCTTCTGTTCATCAGTATCATAGAACAAAGCAATACACACACACAGATGAAAGTAACTCACCTCCTTAACCACCTGCTAAGACTGCTAATTTAACAATAATATGAACACAAGACAAAAACATTTGAGGTTGTATACACTGTTGTAGTTGACTAATATTACTAATAATTATTTTGTTGATGTTATTATTATTCCACACATGCATGAACTCTCTCTATTTTCAAAAGCGATAGACAGAGCACATGAAACTGCTCAGGTTTCAGTGTAACTTTTAGCAATTTATGAGTTGAAAGAAAACTAAATTGTGACATTGCATTGACAGGTGGCCAGCCCATTTCCCACGTCATTTCCTCTATCCCTCAGTAGACAACTTCATATTTAATATGTCACCAGACTTGGTTATTATTATCAAGCCTCAGATTATTTTTTGCACTGTACAGTCACCGGCATAAAGAAGTGATGATTTCTGTACCTTGTCCCTTTTAATTGATTTCATCTGACATTTCAAACAAGATGTTAATATGAATTATGACAAGGTACAGAAATCATCACTTATTTATACTGGTGATTGCAAGATGAAAGAAAACTACAGAGTTGATATTAAAACTAAACTTTAACTGTTATTCATACCCATACTCACTGATTTTCCTAGTCCTATAATGCTTTTGTCTCTTTTGCACTGTACAGTCACCGGCATAAAGAAGTGATGATTTCTGTACCTTGTCCCTTTTAATTGATTTCATCTGACATTTCAAACAAGATGTTAATATGAATTATGACAAGGTACAGAAATCATCACTTATTTATACTGGTGATTGCAAGATGAAAGAAAACTACAGAGTTGATATTAAAACTAAACTTTAACTGTTATTCATACCCATACTCACTGATTTTCCTAGTCCTATAATGCTTTTGTCTCTTATGCAGGTTAACAGATCGAAAATGTAATTGAAAATTAATCTTACTTAAATCCTACAAATATGGAAAAAGTTGCCATTATTTATTTGTTTTACAGTAATCATTTTGAAATGGACAATACACATGCCATACCTTGTCAAGATTTTGAGGCACTCATTCCTGTATCTATTAGCTCTATGGATATTGGAAACTAGGAGCACATAACAAAACTAATGTTTTATTTTTTTTATTTACAATATAATTTATTTCTATTCAAATGATTTATTTTATTCATAATTAAATGAACATATATAATTAACAATTTAATTTTAATATTGACTCCATACTTTTCTTTCATCTTACCATGTGAAAAATAATCTGAGGCCTGATTATTATTGCTACAAGTATTTAAAATACTAAATGCCAATTTTAAGGTATATATTGTCTAAATCATTTTCAGTGTTCTACAAATAAATTTTGCATTGTTGCATAATATCTCTTCAAGTGACATAAATTTTAAGTTGGTTAATTTTGATTATATTACAGTTAATAAAATTTCATTGATAAAACATACATAGACAACAATATCACTATAGTCAGCAATATAATCACCTGCAACTGATTGTGTTTATACCTCTACATAAATTGTTATGATAATAATTAGACAAGACTATATCTTTACAATATGTTGAAAGGTTTTTAATATTGTCACCACTATTTAGTATTTAATACAGTGTACCCATATCATAGCAAATTATTATGAGACATTAAGCAAAATAAGTTCTATTGCCTGTTATTCCAATATTATACCTACTTTAAATTAGTAGCATACCTAAAGTACAAACATAATTATAATGTTCCTTCTTGGGCCAGTCATGTGAAACAATACTCCAATATAATTATGGTAAGGGTAAATACATTAATAGATAATTCGCACAACTCAGCAAATGGCACTCGCATTGTCCTGTAACTAGCAAGTAAACTAAGTGATCAGTTTCCACTCTAAATAACTTGTAATTGTATTAAGCCTGTTTATGTTTATTACTTTATCAGTTGACATTGTCGTTTTATGTCAATATGCTAGAACAAAATACAAGGCAAACTTATTCATGTTTAGGATAGGTTTGATGTTGCCATTACAGTTCAGCATAAAAACATTAATAAATTAAGCTCTTTGTTGCTAATTCAATAACACCACTAAACAGTCAAAAATACAATTACTTTCAAAGGTTCAACACTTATTTTAATAGTATGTTAGGTGAGTTTACGTGAAGTTAACTTACAGTAAACAGAGATTCGCGAATGCGGCTCTGCCAGATGCTGAAGTGGCAAATATTACGTAAATATAATGATAAAGCCACAATAACACACGAAGTAAAAAAGGATACGGTCCGGGGCCACGTTGATTCGGCGCCAACGGCACCTGATTCCCGTTGCCACTCATAATCTTGGCAGCATAGGTGTCGGGACACGTACACCACTCAAGGTGGCACGTAAAATCGCCCTAACCGATTGTAGGACACATCCGGCACATAGGTAGATGATTTACCGACGTCAGATTGACAAGTCACACAATTCAATATAATACCTTTAAAGGCAACGTTTCTAGCAAAAACATTGTACTACACTTGAAAATTCACATATATTTTCGGGAGAACTAAAAAGCATCACTAAGAAAGGACCCAGTCACTAAACAAACGACAGTACAAAATGGCGGATGTTAACCAATAAACAAACGTGACTGTCACTGTTTCGGGCCGAAATATACAATATTTATTACTTAATTTTAACGTTGCTTCTGTTGTACTATTGTCTGAGTTATACTAGAAATGTAAAAATATTTTATCTGCTATAAATATATTAATACATTTTTTTTTTCAAATGATAAAACTGTCATACGATAGTTCACGTCGTGTTCGTCTAGAGCTAGTACTCTCACGTCACGCAACTCGCAAGCAACATCGCATGCTGTCATTCATTCTTTTTTTTTAATGTCTATTGCATACCATAGAGCCATCTTAGGCTAGGTACAGGTGCAAAGAAATAAGCTAGGAACATACTACGCGGACGTCCGTCGTAAATCGACCGCGACCGCGACCGATCAGTGTGCACGGTCACAAAACATCCAGCGAGCCAGATTTCGATCGGACGTCCATGCGCTCAAGGCCACGTCCACGTCCGTCGACCGATAGTTTGCACGGTTATATGTATTTCCATTGTCCAGATTCCCGTCCGCGGTCGATTTACGACGGACGTCCGCGTAGTGTGTTCCTAGCTATAAGCTAGGAACATACTACGCGGACGTCCGTCGTAAATCGACCGCGACCGCGACCGATCAGTGTGCACGGAACAAAACATCCAGCGAGCCAGATTTCGATCGGACGTCCATGCGCTCAAGGCCACGTCCACGTCCGTCGACCGATAGTTTGCACGGTTAAGCTAGGAACATACTACGCGGACGTCCGTCGTAAATCGACCGCGGACGGGAATCTGGACAATGAAATTACACATAGCCGTGCAAACTATCGGTCGACGGACGTGGACGTGGCCTTGAGCGCATGGACGTCCGATCGAAATCTGGCTCGCTGGATGTTTTGTTCCGTGCACACTGATCGGTCGCGGTCGGCGTCGATTTACGACGGACGTCCGCGTAGTGTGTTCCTAGCTTTATGTGTAATTTAAAGCTAGGAACATACTACGCGGACGTCCGTCGTAAAGCTAGGAACACACTACGCGGACGTCCGTCGTGAATCGACCGCGGACGGGAATCTAGACAATGGAAATACACATAACCGTGCAAACTATCGGTCGACGGACGCGGACGTGGCCTTGAGCGCACGGACGTCCGATCGAAATCTGGCTCTCTGGATGTTTTGTTCCGTGCACACTGATAGGTCGCGGTCGCGGTCGTTTTACGACGGACGTCCGCGTAGTGTGTTCCGAGCTTAAAGCTAGGAACACACTACGCGGACGTCCGTCGTAAATCGACCGCGGACGGGAATCTGGACAATGACATTACACATAACCGTGCAAACTATCGGTCGACGGACGCGGACGTGGCCTTGAGCGCACGGACGTCCGATCGAAATCTGGCTCTCTGGATGTTTTGTTCCGTGCACACTGTTAGGTCGCGGTCGCGGTCGTTTTACGACGGACGTCCGCGTAGTATGTTCCTAGCTTCAAACGACCGCGACCGCGACCTATCAGTGTGCACGGAACAAAACATCCAGAGAGCCAGATTTCGATCGGACGTCCGTGCGCTCAAGGCCACGTCCGCGTCCGTCGACCGATAGTTTGCACGGTTATGTGTATTTCCATTGTCCAGATTCCCGTCCGCGGTCGATTTACGACGGACGTCCGCGTAGTGTGTTCCTAGCTTCATTGTCCAGATTCCCGTCCGCGGTCGATTCACGACGGACGTCCGCGTAGTGTGTTCCTAGCTATATTGCAAATTTGTCAGATAGACCACGACCACTTATAGGGCGCGCACACGGGCGACAAAGTTGCTCGGCGACTTTCGTATTTGTATGAAAAGTTGCGTCGCTTCGTGTGCGCACTTTCATACTAGGCCATGGCCGCGACAAAAAAGTCGCCGGCAACAGTTGCCCGTGTGCGCGGGGCCTTAACCCATAGACAATCAGTACATAAGGCACGCCACACACAACACACAGTCTTAAAATTCATTCATAGGCCGGCAACAGACAGTCTTAAAAATTCATAATCTTAAAAAAAAAACTTGTTCAAATGACACTGACAATGTCTGACAGATTTCAGATCGTCTGTCAGTGTCTTAAAACGACCGCGACCGCGACCTATCAGTGTGCACGGAACAAAACATCCAGAGAGCCAGATTTGAACTGCGTCAAGGATTGCGATAGTTTGCAAGTTATGTGTATTTTTTCCAGAGATTATGTTCCTTTAATCTTAAAAAAAGATGTATGCAATCTGTCAGATCAATCTCAAAATTCACAATCTAAGGCCCCCCTCAGACGGGAGACAAAACTGTTTTGTCTCCGTCGCTCGGTCTATGGGCTAGTATGAAGGTGCGCATACGAGGCGACGCAACTTTTCATACAAATACGACGGAGACAAAACAGTTTTGTCTTCCGTCTGTGGGGGGCCTAAGGCACGCCACAGACAGTCTTAAAAATTCATAATCTTAGAAAAGATTTCTATGCAAACTGACACTGGCAGTCACTCCTTGGACGAATGGACGCACGACAGAGACAAAAAATGTCGCCGTGCAACTGTTGCATCCGTGTGCGCGGAGCGTTAGGGCCCCCATAGACGGGCGATGAAACTTTTTTGTCTCCGTCGCGCGGTCTATAGGCTAGTATGAAGGTGCGCACATGTTGCGACGCAACTTTTTTGTCGCAGGGTTCGGCAACAGGCCTGCGATGCAACTGTCTCCTTCCCTATTGGTTTCAATGCAAGTGCGCACACGGCGACAAAACAGTCGCCGGTCGGTTGTCATTTTGACAGTTATCACTGGCCTGGCTTGGGCGAACGTATGTTATTAGTCGAAATAAATATAATTTTAAATGCAGATTGTTGAAGACGACATTGATATCTGTCGTTTAATTGAAGAAGTAGAGGAAAGACCGATTTTATATGACAAGAATTTAAAAGAATATTCCGACAATATTGAGAAAATACGATGCCGGGTTGTAAAATTCAAACCAGTTCATCAAAACTTTTAGGCCACCAGACGAGTCTTAATTTTCATAATCTTAAAAAAAATTGTATGCAAACTGACACTGACAGATCTGTCAGTATCAGTTTGAACTGTCAATTTGCATACATTTTTTTTTAAGATTATGAATTTTTAAGACTGTCTGTTGCCGGCCTTAAACACTCATTCTGAAGTACCAAAAAACTATTTTGGATAGGCTCTCAATTTCTTGAAAAAAGAAAAAGTTGCGTCCGTGGTATCCAAAGATTATAGAATTAGTCTATGGTAATATCTTTTTACCCTGGGCGCACACGGAGGCGACAGTTGCACGGCGACATTTTTTGTCTCTTTCGTTACTATATGCGTGCAAGACAGAGACAAAAAATGTCATCGTGCAACTGTCGCACCCGTGTGCGCTCAGCCTTAGGCGCGCGCACACGGAGGCAACAGTTGCTCGGCGACTTTCGTATTTGTATGAAAAGTTGCGTCGCCTCGTGTGCGCATTTTCATACTAGGCCATGGTCGCGACAAAAAAGTCGCCGGCAACAGTTGCCCGTGTCAACTTTGTCGCCCGACGATTGTCACGTCAGTGTCAAAAACGGATAATATTTTTCTCAAATTTTATTAAATTAAATTATTGAACTGGTTAAAATCTGGTAGAGGTATTTTACGGTACCTACAATTTAATAAATGGGGGGGAAAAAATCCATTGACGATCCTGGAGGGACACCTACTCCTATTACAATCCAGAGCCCTCCTTCTCCCGCTGCATTTGTGACTGTTCGCAATAATGAGCTTGATATCGAGGCTAAGAATAAATCCTTATCCCGCATTCCCATTAGCGATCTTAAAATAAGAGTGATGTCTAGATCCCTGTCAAGCTCTCGTCCTCATCTCTCTCAGGCTGGTACAAGTGCCAAGATTGCTAGTCCTAATATAATGGTGGGAATTCCTCTTAAGAATTCCTTTTCTAGTTTACCGCAGATAGTCTCCCAGGAATCACAGGACTCTGAGTTGCCTCTTGGCCAAACTCTGGATTTGAAAGACGAATTGGATAGTAATACCTTCCCAACCCAGCACCCAAAGACAAAATCCAATTCAACAATTAGTCTAAAAGTGAAAAAGATGCTACAGGGACAGGAAGTAAAACTGCCGATGGACTCGGACGATGATTCCGATAACTACAGAAGTGAAGATGATGAGCAATTGATGGAAGTGTCCAGACAATCTACTAAAAGACAAAGGGAAGACGAAAACGGGAGTACAGATGAAGATCGAGTTTGGAATTCTATAGAAAGAAAAAGGAAAAAAGAAAGAAATATCCCAAAGATCCCAACGGATAATGACGCAGCTTGCCTTCAAGTACATGTCTCTAGTAAGGACATTTTGCCGAAACAGTTTGCCATGGCCCGTCTACTTAAAGAATGTAACATTTCAGGCATCTGTGGCGTAAAGTACGTTAACCCTTATAAAGTTCGGATAGATTTTGATAAAAAAGAAAACATGGATAAATTATTTAGTTGCGACAAAATTATTGATAAAGGTTGGGATGTACAAAATTTAATGGAGTCTGGATTGAGTTACGGTATTATTCGAAATGTAGATCTTGATGTGACTGATGAAGATATATTAAAACTAGTGTGTTGCAGTGAAAAGGTAATTTCTGCCAAAAGATTAAATCAAAGGGATAAAAATGATGGTCATTGGTGTCCCAGTGAAGTGGTTCGTCTCTCTTTTAAATGTACAAAGTTGCCCCCCTTCGTGCATGTAGATGGTCTACGGATTAATGTTGACCCTTACGTGCATCCTGTTATTCGCTGCTATAAATGCTGGAATTTTGGGCATAGCATGAGAAACTGCGCATCGAAGTCGTTTATCTGTCCGAAATGCGGAGGAGACCACCCAAACTGTTCCACAACCTGTTTTGAATGCGTAAACTGCCATGGTAATCACCTTTCTATGGCTAAGATCTGCCCAGTGTACCAAAAGGAACGAAAGCTTCGAGAGATAATGTCTGAACATAGTTGTTCTTATAGAAAGGCATTAGCTATTTATACTGCTCCTATTGACAACCCATGTTCTACAGAGAATCGAAACGTAAGCTCAAGTAGTCACTCGTCCTCACCTTTCCTTCAACATGTCCCTGATAAATCAACCCCAGTCACATCATACAGTACTGCTGTTGCAGAAGGTAAAGTTCTTCGCAATCATAAAGCTCCTGTTCCTGACGCAGTACCTGGTACTAGTGGCACTTCTAATCTTGGACCATTAAAACAAAAGGTGAAAACACAAAAAACTAGCGAAAAAGTGAAGAAATCTGCTGCCGAGCCACCAATGACGGAATTATATCATGGTAATAATGATCAAGGTCATAGTCGGGAAAATGAATGCAAGTTTGATAACACTCAAAACAATGACGGTAATAATCGTAAGACTACAATTGGCGAGCTGTTGAGAAGGGTAAAGGAGGTTATTTTTATTAATAGCATTAGTATTCAGGACAAAATCCAGGGCGTTATTAAATTGTTTGTAGAATGGCTAGTTATTCTGGTGGCAGGATTTTTCTCAGATTCAAGCATAATGAAAGGTTTCTTACAATTTGTTAATTATGGCTAGCTCTCGTAAATTAGTTAAATTGAATATCTTGCAATGGAATGCCCAAAGTCTTAGACCAAAACTTTTAACTTTAGAAAATATTTTAATTATGGAAAAAATTCACATCGCAGCGGTGTGTGAGACTTGGCTAGAACCCAGTAGCTCTTTAAAACTAAACAAATTTAATATTTTCCGAAATGACAGAGACGATGCTTACGGTGGTGTGGCCCTTTTAGTCCACAAATCTATAATATGTAAAGCTATAAAAGTAGAAATCAATAACCGAGGTATAGAAATTGCTTGCGTAAAATTATTCAACTGCGATAGACTACAATATATTGTTTCCGTGTACTGCCCTTCCTCTGTCCAAACTAGTCATACCGATTGGGAGGAACTTTTCTCAAAATTTAACAGCAACTCATTAATATTAGGGGATTTTAATGGTCATCATACTAACTGGTCGCATAAAGTAGATAGACGTGGTAGTCAAATATATGATTCCGTACTTAGTCATGATCTAGTAACCTTAAACGATGGATCTTCCACTAGGATTCAACTTGTTAACGGGACTCTAAGAGAATCATCTCCTGACATATCACTTATCTCTACTGATATAGCAATAAACTTTAACTGGAAAGTCAGTAACGAATCCCTCGGCAGTGATCATTTGTTAATCCTAATTACAACGGAATGCATGTCTAATCTAAAACCCGCAAAAAAGCGAAATTTTAGTAAAGCTGACTGGTCGGCCTATTCTATGGAGTTGGAAAAGTCTCTTTCTAACTTCATGATCCCTGACGACTGTCAACGTGCGTATGATCAATTTACATTCCAAATTAACAAAGCGGCAGATTTACATATTCCCTTCATTAAATGTTGTCAGAACCCTAGTAGCAAATTTATACCTAAACCATATTGGAATGCCACCTTATCTAAAGTCGTAGCTGAACGTAGACTTGCACTCAGAACCTTTAGGAAAAACCCCATACCTAATAATCTCATAACTTTAAAAAATAAAATTGCCGTTGCACAGAGACTAATACGACAGGCTAAATTCAAATCCTTTCATAATTTTTGTACATCAATCGATAACGCGACTTCATCTAGTGATATGTGGAAGAGAATGAAATGGTTAAAAGGCATTAAGCACCATAACGAATATGTAGATAACGAACGCGCAACCAGACCCAGAGCCCAGGCCCGCCAGACCTTCCTCAAATTCTCAAGGATGAAACTTTGGGACAATGTAGAGTTCATATCGGCGGTTAATGTGTGCATATTTTCTAGTTCGGCCCATCGGCCAATTTTTTGCTATCAAGTGATGAAGGTGAAAAAAAAAAGTGTTTACTTTCCTTAAATTCTCAAGGCTGATTTTTATATATGTGTTAGAGCACGTTGTTAGAAATTGGTTATCATCAATGCCAGACCGTTTCCGCCGGCCATAACTTTTGCCAGACGCGACAAAGTTGGCAAAAAACGACTCTAACTTACCTCATTTTCTCAAGCCTGATTTTGATATATGATACGCAGGGACCTATAACTAGACCGTTTGTAAGCAGCCAGACCAATCGGATGGACCCAACCATCCGCCAGACCGACTTAAAGTTTCGATATGAGCATTAGTAGAATTGAAATATTCCGGGTCTATAAAAGCTAAAAACTTGAATTTTCTACATTAAGCTACGTGTATATTGTATACTTGACGTAAAAAGCGACTTTCAAAAATTTTACTTCTAAGGAAATAAAAAAATGAAAGTTTATATGTGGTGCAAGATTAATTTTAAGCTATGAATTTTATTTACACTGCGTAAGTACATGTGTATTTTAGTATAAATATAACTTTTACCAGACGCGACAAAGTTGGCAAAAAACGACTCTAACTTACCTCATTTTCTCAAGCCTGATTTTGATATATGATACGCAGGGACCTGTAACTAGACCGTTTGTAAGCAGCCAGACCAATCGGATGGACCCAACCATCCGCCAGACCGACTTAAAGTTTCGATATGAGCATTAGTAGAATTGAAATATTCCGGGTCTATAAAAGCTAAAAACTTGAATTTTCTACATTAAGCTACGTGTATATTGTATACTTGACGTAATAAGCGACTTTCAAAAATTTTACTTCTAAGGAAATAAAAATATGAAAGTTTATATGTGGTACAAGATTAATTTTAAGCTATGAATTTTATTTACACTGCGTAAGTACATGTGTATTTTATTATAAATATAACTTTTACCAGACGCGACAAAGTTGGCAAAAAACGACTCTAACTTACCTCATTTTCTCAAGCCTGATTTTGATATATGATACGCAGAGACCTGTAACTAGACCATTTGTAAGCAGCCAGACCAATCGGATGGACCCAACCATCCGCCAGACCGACTTAAAGTTTCGATATGAGCATTAGTAGAATTGAAATATTCCGGGTCTATAAAAGCTAAAAACTTGAATTTTCTACATTAAGCTACGTGTATATTGTATACTTGACGTAATAAGCGACTTTCAAAAATTTTACTTCTAAGGAAATAAAAAAATGAAAGTTTATATGTGGTGCAAGATTAATTTTAAGCTATGAATTTTATTTACACTGCGTAAGTACATGTGTATTTTATTATAAATTTAAAGAAGAAAAGTAAATTAAACTTTTTTTTCGGTCGTCGAACAAGGTGGTTTAAAATTAGTTTTAAGATCGATCCTTTTTAATTTGTGGGCGAGGGACCTCACACTATGTATAAAGGCACTATGTGTATGTTGCATATAATGTCAAATCCCTCGCATACTACAAAAGTTATTTAAGCATTTATATAAGTTCAGTTAAAATGAGGTGGAAAGTATAAGTGTATATGTTGTGTACACACGTAAAGTATTCTAAACTTTTTATAACGGCATACATGTATTTGAAGAATGCCAAAAATTTATTCGTGTCTGAAAATTCAGCATCTCCGACATGGGTTATAACGGGGTTGATGATGTTCGTATTGAGTACAAATGTTTAAACTTCCTAAACTTGTAATTCTAAAGTTCGTCACTTAGGTATGTTACCATGTTTTGTAGGAGAAAGGAAATTCGTTTAGTTATATACCGTTGTAACATTGATTGTTTACTTCTTTGAATTGAATATTTAATTTATAATGCACTGCACCAATTTGTTTTTTCCTTGTTTACGTTATTTATAATATAAAATTCAATTCGTTATTCAAGTTTTTAGCTTTTATAGACCCGGAATATTTCAATTCTACTAATGCTCATATCGAAACTTTAAGTCGGTCTGGCGGATGGTTGGGTCCATCCGATTGGTCTGGCTGCTTACAAATGGTCTAGTTACAGGTCCCTGCGTATCATATATCAAAATCAGGCTTGAGAAAATGAGGTAAGTTAGAGTCGTTTTTTGCCAACTTTGTCGCGTCTGGTAAAAGTTATATTTATAATAAAATACACATGTACTTACGCAGTGTAAATAAAATTCATAGCTTAAAATTAATCTTGCACCACATATAAACTTTCATTTTTTTATTTCCTTAGAAGTAAAATTTTTGAAAGTCGCTTATTACGTCAAGTATACAATATACACGAAACTTAATGTAGAAAATTCAAGTTTTTAGCTTTTGATAGACCCAGAATATTTCAATTCTACTAATGCTCATATCGAAACTTTAAGTCGGTCTGGCGGATGGTTGGGTCCATCCGATTGGTCTGGCTGCTTACAAACGGTCTGGTTACAGGTCCCTGCGTATCATATACCAAAATCAGGCTTGAGAAAATGAGGTAAGTTAGAGTCGTTTTTTGCCAACTTTGTCGCGTCTGGTAAAAGTTATATTTATAATAAAATACACATGTACTTACGCAGTGTAAATAAAATTCATAGCTTAAAATTAATCTTGCACCACATATAAACTTTCATTTTTTTATTTCCTTAGAAGTAAAATTTTTGAAAGTCGCTTATTACGTCAAGTATACAATATACACGTAGCTTAATGTAGAAAATTCAAGTTTTTAGCTTTTATAGACCCGGAATATTTCAATTCTACTAATGCTCATATCGAAACTTTAAGTCGGTCTGGCGGATGGTTGGGTCCATCCGATTGCTCTGGCTGCTTACAAACGGTCTAATTACAGGTCCCTGCGTATCATATATCAAAATCAGGCTTGAGAAAATGAGGTAAGTTAGAGTCGTTTTTTGCCAACTTTGTCGCGTCTGGTAAAAGTTATATTTATAATAAAATACACATGTACTTACGCAGTGTAAATAAAATTCATAGCTTAAAATTAATCTTGTACCACATATAAACTTTCATATTTTTATTTCCTTAGAAGTAAAATTTTTGAAAGTCGCTTATTACGTCAAGTATACAATATACACGTAGCTTAATGTAGAAAATTCAAGTTTTTAGCTTTTATAGACCCGGAATATTTCAATTCTACTAATGCTCATATCGAAACTTTAAGTCGGTCTGGCGGATGGTTGGGTCCATCCGATTGGTCTGGCTGCTTACAAACGGTCTAGTTACAGGTCCCTGCGTATCATATATCAAAATCAGGCTTGAGAAAATGAGGTAAGTTAGAGTCGTTTTTTGCCAACTTTGTCGCGTCTGGTAAAAGTTATATTTATACTAAAATACACATGTACTTACGCAGTGTAAATAAAATTCATAGCTTAAAATTAATCTTGCACCACATATAAACTTTCATTTTTTTATTTCCTTAGAAGTAAAATTTTTGAAAGTCGCTTTTTACGTCAAGTATACAATATACACGTAGCTTAATGTAGAAAATTCAAGTTTTTAGCTTTTATAGACCCGGAATATTTCAATTCTACTAATGCTCATATCGAAACTTTAAGTCGGTCTGGCGGATGGTTGGGTCCATCCGATTGGTCTGGCTGCTTACAAACGGTCTAGTTATAGGTCCCTACGTATCATATATCAAAATCAGGCTTGAGAAAATGAGGTAAGTTAGAGTCGTTTTTTGCCAACTTTGTCGCGTCTGGCAAAAGTTATGGCCGGCGGAAACGGTCTGGCATTGATGATAACCAATTTCTAACAACGTGCTCTAACACATATATAAAAATCAGCCTTGAGAATTTAAGGAAATTAAGCACTTTTTTTTTTCACCTTCATCACTTGATAGCAAAAAATTGGCCGATGGGCCGAACTAGAAAATATGCACACATTAAACGCCGATGTGAACTCTACATTGTCCCAAAGTATCATCCTTGAGAATTTGAGGAAGGTCTGGCGGGCCTGGGCTCTTGATCTATTATTACTAAAAAGTTTGACACCCGACTTTGTATCTTATGAAAAACCGGTTTTTACTTCTAACAATAATTCTCTAGATGCCCTAATAACAGTTCAGGAGTTAGAAAAAAGTATTAAGATATCAGACACTGCTCCCGGGTGTGATGATATTTCTTTTTCAATGCTTCGCCACCTTCCATCCGTAGGTAAAGATATCCTAAAATGCTTGTACAACAGGTTCCTTCTCTATGGGTTCGTTCCGTTACAGTGGCGTGATATTTTCATTATTCCGATCCCTAAACCGGGGTGTGACCCAAATTCCGCGTCATCGTTAAGGCCTATTGCTCTTATGTCATGTATATGTAAAGTATTTCACTCAATAATAAATAAACGGTTAGAGTGGTTTTTTGAGAAAAATGAACTATTCTCTGACTATACCATTGGATTTCGGAAGTCTAGGTCTTGCCTGGATAACCTAAGTTTTTTGATATCATGTATACAAGCGGGGTTTGCGAAGAAGCATGTCTCATTAGGCTGTTTCATTGACATAAAAAACGCCTACAACAATGTCGATATTAGGGAACTGTTATTGATTTTAGATAGACTTGATGTTCATAGGGCAATATGTACTTACCTGTGGAACTTTTTAACTTTCAGGAACTTAAATATAAAATATAAAGTTAGAAAATTCTATTGCGTGTAGGAGGTCAAGCCAGGGTTTGGGGCAAGGAGACCCACTGTCTCCGTTGTTATTTAATATTGCCACAATTGACATTTGTAAACATATAAATAACGCACATATTTCCCAGTACGCTGATGATTTTGTCATATTTACAACTGGGGCAAACTTACCCGACTCAATAATCTCTCTGCAGTTAGCAATAAATACTTTCTCCGTTATATTAGCGAACCTTGGGTTGGAGATATCATCAGAAAAAACAAAATTGTGCTTGTTCAATTCTGGAAATAAGCCGATAAGACATTGTGTCGATATCAAAATTAATGACACTTATTTAAATGTAGTTGACACTGTTAAATATCTAGGTCTCTGGCTTGATCGTTCCTTGCGGTGGGGTAAGCATATAAATGAGATGTGCGCTAAACTTACTAAGCATATAAATCTAATTAAAGTCCTAGCAGGCGCAGGATGGGGGGTACACCAAAAACATCTTAGACGATTGTATATATCTTTAATTCGAAGCCGAATGGATTACGCTTGTTTCTTGTATGACAGTAGCTGCAAAAAGAACCTTATTAAATTGGACAGGTTGCAGAATCAAGCCTTGAGAGTGATAGGAGGGTATATTAAAACAACCCCAATTCATGTCATGGAAGTGGAGCTTCACCTCCCGCCCCTTGAGATTCGGAGGAAATTCCTAGCAGGAAAATTTTGCCTTAAATTGAAATCCTTTAATAACGGTCCTGGTAATACAACACAAAATCATATACATATTATTAAAAATAGCAGGCATTGGAGTCGGAAAAAGATGCCTTTACTTGTTACGTCTCATGATCAGTTAAAAGACACACCTGTTCACTCCATCAAACAGTTAGAAATGTTTACATTTAATACTTGGATCCACAGCATTGACTTAACTGCCATAATAAAATTTAGGGATAATTTTAAAAAAGCTAAACGAAAGTACGATAGGTTAGAGATAAATAAAATTTGTAGCGAGGTTATAGCAAAATATTCTACATTTCATAAAATTTTTACAGATGGTTCCAAAGCAATGGATAAAAGTATGGGGGCAGCCTTTTTTGATGAAACTAATAGGTCTAATATAAAACTTAAAATAAACTGTAATGTATCCATAATGCATGCGGAACTGATTGCCATTTCTGAAGCGCTTTCTTACGCGAAATCCATAAATTCCAACAAAATAGTAGTCTTCACCGATTCTAAGAGCGCACTGCAACATTTGGCTCGGTGTACCACGACCTTTCGAGGAGTACCGATAGCCTACACAATAATAAAGTTAATTCTAGAATTAAAAGATTTGGCAAAAGATGTTATTTTACAGTGGATTCCATCCCATGTAGGTATAATTGGCAATGAAACAGCTGATTTGCTAGCAAAACAGGCATGCATCGACGGGATCGAATTTTTCTTGCTTCCCCAATATAATGATTGTTTTTATATAGTGAAATTTAACTGTCGCGAATTGTGGAAGGAATATTTTGACAAAAGGTCTCGGGATAATAGTAAGGCGGCGGAATTGAAAAAAGTCGTCTAGTTTTGAAGTTGATGTGACTGGAGAGTATACTGCTGACAAGTGGTATCGTTGTGATCGGTAGACTTTACTGAGTACGAAATAATGACTTGTCACTTTCTCAGACTGTGGGGGGGTTAACTATGACGTCACAAAGATCGCGGTCCCGGGTTTCAATTTTTTGCCAATTTGTCTAGAACCCCTTATCCAATTTTGAAAAATGAGGTGTCGATTGAAAGCGTATAACATGCTGATTAAGATTTATTATATGTGAAGAGTATAGTTTTGTTAGTTATTTTTTAATTAATAATAATGCAAAAAATACTTTTTTTTTACTCTCTTTTTTGATTTTTGTGACTCAAAAAGGCAATAAAAACGGCCACTTAGCTAAAAAATATGTTATATAAATCATTTAACTACATTATTAAGCTATCTGTTGCTTTTTAAATTTCTACGATCGGATAATAAATAAGCAAACTACAACCACATACCTGTAGGCGGGGAGTACCGCTTGACACGCGTTCCCATACATTCGGCGTCTACCAAATTACACCTCGCGCAAAATTCGTTTCAAGCAGATATACCTCTAATCTTATTCATCGTAACCTATCAATATTGGTATCATTTGAAAGTACAATTAAAGTACTTTAAGAAACAATGTCAATCATTTTCATAAAATCAATAATCGCCAGTCTGTGGTGGTTACAAAGGAAAAAAGTGGGTATGCAATTTGACTGGTTTCCTAGGTTTGATACCCTAGACGAGTTTAAAAGGGGAGGTAAAGGTGACATATGGGTTGTTCTCTGGCCTAAAAGCTATACAGAGGGTCAGGGGAGAAAAAACTAGGGTTTAAGTTTAGTTTTAAGTTATTTTTTCTTTTATTTGTTGATTTTATTGTGTTTAATTTTTTGTAATTTTATCAAGGATACACATTGGTTTCTTTTGCTGAAAATTCCCTTTTTTATGAGAAATGTTATGAATTTCATGGCATTTTCCGATAGAGACTAAAATTAACTTTCAAATAAGGCCACATAGTCATACTGATACATAGTCATACCCTTAATATTATATAAGTAAAAGTATGACTATGTGGCCTACTGATACATAGTCATACCCTTAATATTATATAAGTAAAAGTATGACTATGTGGCCTTATTTGAAAGTTAATTTTAGTCTCTATCGGAAAAAGCCATAAAATTCATAACATTTCTCATAAAAAAGGCAACTTTTAGCAAAAGAAACCAACGTGTATCCTTGATAAAATTACAAAAAATTTAACACAATAAAATCAACAAATAAAGGAAAAAATAACTTAAAACTAAACTTAAACCCTAGTTTTTTCTCCCCTGACCCTCTGTGTAGCTTTTAGGCCAGAGAAAAACCCATATGTCACCTTTACCTCCCCTTTTAAACTCGTCTAGGGTATCAAACCTAGGAAACCAGTCAAATTGCATACCCACTTTTTTCCTTTGTAACCACCACAGACTGGCGATTATTGATTTTAAAAAAATGATTGACATTGTTTTTTAAAGTACTTTAATTGTGCTTTCAAATGATATCAATATTGATAGGTTACGATGAATAAGATTAGAGGTATATCTGCTTGAAACGAATTTTGCGCGAGGTGTAATTTGGTAGACGCCGAACACAGACCAATACAACAAGACGGCCCTTACAGGGCGACTCGCGGTCACCAAGCATACGACAAATCAGGTTTATAAAAGTTTGAACGCGTGCGACACCGATCAGTAGCGCCCAAGTATACGACCCGCTAACAGTGTTCGTGTCCGCTCGGGAAAAAATCTTAAATAATCAAATTTGGTTGCAAACAATGGCCTCTTGCAGCATAAAGTGGTGTGGCAAGTCTTCTAACACTTCTACATATAAAAAAGATGGAATAACATTCCACAGTTAAGTCAAATTCATTATTTTGTTGAATATTGTTTATTATCCGCGGAGTTCATTTATACTGGTCAATATGGTTGTACTGAGCGGCGCCGAGGCGCGGCCATCCCTTTTTGCCTAGTTAACAATGCGATATGCTATCCCTTTCACGTAAACGACTAGGGATGGGGCCATGTTAGTTTATGTCTGTTGCGGGAACTTCGTACCGCCGTTCGTACCATGTGCTACCATTTTATGAAATATAAAAGAAAGCAGATTTGTAATTGTGAATAATTATCTAGAATCTGTAGAGTCTGTAGTGTTATTTAGTTGATTGATTAGTTTAGAATATTTAGTTGGTAATTTAACTTAGTAAACGTAAGTAAAAATGTACAGTTTAGTTATTAGTTACTAGAATGATTTTTATTGAGGTGCTATCACAATCATCATCCTCCTTGCGTTATCCCGGCATCGGCATTCGCCACGGCTCATGGGAGCCTGGGGTCCGCTTTGGAAACTAATCCCAAGATTTGGCGTAGGCACTAGTTTTATGAAAGCGACTGCCATCTGACCTTCCAACCCGAAGGGTAACTAGGCCTTATTATAATTTAAACATAATATTATAATTTGTTGCAAAACAAATTCACCACAGTACTGGTACCGGTACCATTGTCTATAATAGACATGTCCCATTCCCATCCCTACTGCTAATCGTAAAGGCGCGCCATTATTTGAAACGACCAATGGCAGCACCGTGCGCGCCCGCCTCACCCCGCAAGGATTGGTGATTTGCGTCTCGAACAATATCGCTTGCATTAGGCTTCTAGTGGGGTGTTCTGTGACGCCGAATGTATGGGAACGCGTGTCAAGCGGTACTCCCCGCCTACAGGTATGTGGTTGTAGTTTGCTCATTTATTATCCGATCGTAGTTATTCAAAAAGCAACAGATAGCTTAATAATGTAGTTAAATGATTTATATAACATATTTTTTAGCTAAGTGGCCGTTTTCATTGCCTTTTTGAGTCACAAAAATCAAAAAAGAGAGTAAAAAAAACGTATTTTTTGCATTATTGTTAATTAAAAAATAACTAAAAAAACTATACTTTTCACATATAATAAATCTTAATCAGCATGTTATACGCTTTCAATCGACACCTCATTTTTCAAAATTGGATAAGGGGTTCTAGACAAATTGGCAAAAAAATTAAACCCGGGACCGCGATCTTTGTGACGTCATAGTTAACCCCCCCACAGTCTGAGAAAGTGACAAGTCATTATTTCGTACTCAGTAAAGTGTACCGATCACAACGATACCACTTGTCAGCAGTATACTCTCCAGTCACATCAACTTTTCCCGAGACCCTCTCGCCGCTCTACTATAAGGGTATCTGGTATAGGACTATTCAGCCACAACCATTTCTTTCCCCTTGGATCGACAACATTGAATTGGGTAGGCAGGACCTAGTTCTACTGTTAAGATTGCGTTCCGGACACATTCCATTAAATAAATTTGGCTTTCTCATGCGCAAAGTGAACACGGAGTTGTGCTCCTTATGCAATCGCATCGAAGATGTGTACCATATTTTAATGGAATGTGTCCGTAACGAACACCCTAGACGCCAATTGTTTTATGGCAGTTGCGTGGGATTGTGCAATTCGTACCTGTCGGACCCCAGGTCCAAGGTTATAGATTTAGTTTTAAATTTGGTTAAATGTGGTCTAAAAGACAGAAACGTATAAAAGTTAGGTTTGGTTGTAGTTTGTTTTCAATTTTAACTCTGTTAATTAAGTCGTTATGTTGCTGTAGAGGCGACATCTTCGTGAAACGAAAAAGCCTCAAATAAAGAATAAAAAAAAAAAAAAAAAGTTGCCCGTGTGCGCACACTCTTAGGGCCCGTGCACACGGAGGCAACAGTTGCTCGGCGACTTTCGTATTTGTATGAAAAGTTGCGTCGCCTCGTGTGCGCACTTTCATACTAGGCCATGGCCGCGACAAAAAAATCGCCGGCAACAGTTGCCCGTGTGCGCGGGCCCTTAGTAGTCTGTGGTTGCGTCGCTGTCGTTCCCGTGTGCGCACCTTGGAAATTGCATGGACTTTCAATAGGGACTGAGCTCACACTTTTTTTGCCATGCTAAATTGAACTTTATCACCGGTGCAGAAAGGCGTTCTTATCAGACTAGTAAAAGTGTGTCCACATGAGAGGAAGTTGGGGCTGGTGTCCCTCTCGCACGTGTGACCAGTGTTAAAGAGATTACTATAATAGTAGTATTTTTACCTGTATGATAACTAGGTTTATAAACTTCTTAAATTATTTTTGTATTATATTAATAGATATTAATACCTTGTAACGAGTTGGTACGTCATTATTATGAAGCCATAAAACCAAAGATTTGCGCAATTAAAAAAACCTTTAATTCGGTATTAGTAGATTTGGTAGTAACTTTGAATATTGACTGGTATCCCCAAATAATGACAGTGATGACGTCGTTCAAATGATTTTGACAGCGGCAATAAGTGCGAGAGGGACACCAGCCCCAACTTTACCCTCTCATGTGGACACACTTTTTGGCCTAACAACTCAATCTAGCTTAATAATATATAAATCTATGGGAAATTGTCGCAAGGGGTGACGACAGAGACAAAAAAGTCGCCGAGCAACTGTTGTATCCGTGTGCGCGGGCCCTTACGCTCCCCCACGCACACATGCATAAAAAAAATGTTGCCAGAGAAAAATGATTTCCCTCGAAGGTGGAATTTTTACAAAGTCGTTGTACTTGGTCATAGTAATTAATTACTAATAATTTTATGGACATTGCTGTAAGTAAGATTATTTAAGTTTTTTTTCGTGTATTGGTGTGCAAATGGTTGAAATGAATAAGCCAATAAATTAAATCATTCTTTTATTTTAAAAATACCTATACATATTAGGTACTTAAGCTAAGAAGCATGAAATCTTTTATATGACTTATGAGACATTTTTTGCGCCCGCTGTCACTGTATCTTAGACATTTAAACAAATTACTCCATTGTTTTCTACACTAAATTTATAAGTGTGTTTTTTGATATTTGTAGGTATATAAATAATACAAATCTATACATTTAATTAGGAAATAGTTGTTACAGTCTGTGTTGTTTAATTTTCAAAAATTTAATTCAGTTCTGGGAAGTTTGCATGTTAAAAAACCTAAAATATACATATAAATAACCTAACATTGTACTTATATTTAAACATCATCTCGCGAAAAAAAAACCATTGGACTGGCAACGTTTGAAATGGCGGGCGGCGAAAATTTCAATTTTACTATTTACAATTTCGTAAAAATATCACATTAAACTCTGTACTCTGTCTGTTCGTAAAAATTCACATTATAATTAGTACTAGTACATTATATCCTAATATCTGGGCAACAGAGCTTCGTTCGGTTCTGTTTCGTATCCTTGACATGTGTCGCCATCTAGTTCAAAAATGAATAGTACCTACATCGAGCGAAAGAATTCTCAGCCTTAACAACACAACTACTCCACACGAGATGGCGCGCATTTCGCCACAAAAACTCAAATAGTGTATTTTCTATTCGTTTTAGCCTTGACCTGTGTCGCCATCTAGTGTTTGCAATAAATAGTACTTACATCGACCGAAAGAATTCTGTCTTAACAGTACAACTACTGCACACGAGATGGCGCGCGAAGAAAAACGCATGAAAACTCGAAAATTCGCGTTTTCCGGGACCTAAGGATAAGTTAGACCGATTTTTCACCCCCAAAAACCCCCACATAACAAATTTCTGCGAAATCGTTAGAGCGGTTTCCGAGATCGTCAGTGTAAATAAATATATATATAAATAAATAAATATACAAGAATTGCTCGTTTAAAAGTATAAGATTCATCATCACTCATCAGAGACATTTGTATTAATAATGAATTAACAGTGACCAATTCTCAAGCTCGGCCACACATGCGCATTTTGAGAGCGTAGGCGGGTATTAAATGTGAATAAGAGTTTCGTATTTACGAAAATAAAATAGACGATTAAGCCTCCGCCACACATAAAGCGTTTTGATAGCGTAGCGTTAGCGGAGCGCATTGATATTGATAGCAGTGCTCCGGACGAACGCTGGCGGTGCGCCCAGCGGACGCCGGCGGGAACTAACGAGCGCGGATTGCGAGCGGAATGCGCGCGGATTGCGAGCGGAACGCCAAAAGGTATTAACGGAAGCGTATAATACACGGTGCCCGGTAATTAATGGACAACCTTTTAACCACCAAGAGGGCACCTTATACTGGTCCAGAAAATCGACTTTAAGGTTTAGTAAAAGTCGCCTGGTTTTCGAGATTTTCATACTTTTTAAAATTTTAATACTACCTAAAATTTTAAAAAGTGTGAAAATATTAACTGAAACGCTTACGCGGAAGGTATTAACTGCTTTGAATCAGGAGCGAACCGGCGACTGCACTCGTTGGGTATTGAACTGCTAATGAATGAATGACTTGATATTGTAATTTTCTAATTTTTAACCGCCCCGCCTCAAATCTCTCAAGGAAGGTGGTTCTCAATACGTCTGTACTTTTTTTTTCTTTTTTTAACGTTTGTTCCACGATATCTCCGTCGTTAGGGATCATCCATAAATTACGTCACACTAACAATCGTGATTTTTGACCCCTCCCACCCCTTCTTGTCACAGCTGGTCACATTTGTTAGACTCCCCCCTCCCTAGTGTGACGTCACATATTTTGCAAATTTACACGTAGAAATTATTGAATGAAAACAGCGGGTAGAAATCAATCTTATTTCCATTTATGTACTTAAATTATTCTTCACTCCACCAACGGGTAAAGGCTCTCTTGATACTTCAAAAATAAATGACAGTGCAAAGTAATTTCATAGAAATTTTAACTTGATGTCTACAACTAGCTGTGGCTGGTAGAAACTAGAATAACCCATACAACCATTTCAGTCGCAAAATCTTCAAATCAGTAACTAACTGTCAAATGTGACATAACGCGTGGTAACGTCGTGCAAACAATGCGACCGTATTGATACAATAACAAAATGTAGTCGTCGTGTGCACTCGTTACGGTAACAAAATGTGTACGAATTTGTGGCTGTCAATGTCACTGTCAGAATGACTTTTAACGACACTTTATTAGTCGACGTTTGCACACATAACGGTAACAACATGTGGACGAATTTGTGGCTGTCATTGTCACTGTCAGAACGGTTTCTGACAGTGACATTGACAGAATTTGTACACACATGTGTAGGTCTGATCAAGCCTCCCTAATAACAAAGTTTGAGAAATGCATATACTCATCCTTGACTTCTTTATGAATTAGATAATGTATTGAAAAGGGATGGATATATGCTAGTTATTTCTCTTTCTGGTAGGTGGTCAGTAGGTTCTTGTTTTGCTAGGGATGTTACTTTGTCGATTCTATTATCGATAAAATACACGCTTACTCATGTTCTCACCTTAAAAATCATATAAACTTGATACATATAAAAGTAACGAAAACATACAATATCTATTATAAATATTTCATTAGGATTATTGTGGCTTTTTGACCATGAAAGTCACATATTCATACTGTATTCTTGGCTAACCAATCTAACCATACCTACGGATTGCAAATAAATGGTTTGTTTATGTACTCAGTACCTACATAACCGCTCATTATTCTTCTCTTACTAAGGCCCACTGGCCCATATCACATTATCATATATATTTCATCATAGATGTGTATGTCTCCCTTCTTCTTTAACGCGACGAAAAAGGACGGCATGTTGTCTGTGATCATGTGATTTCCATGATAGTGCAATATCGGCCTAAATAGTATGTGTAAAAAATACGAGTATATGAGAAATCAATACATTCTTCTCTTCTCATTACGCAAAGACCTAAGTAAAATGCTTTTATTTAGCATCTATCTCATGTGAAGTCCACCACTCAGAATCTACTTACCTTCTCTACCAAATGGAAAATAAAACAAACGGCAGTGTAGGTGACATAATTTATTATTTCAATAGTTTCAACTATTTTTAGTTTCTTTTAATCATCTATGAGAATATCTGGAAAAACTAAAAAATATTAATGGTTGAGTTCGCTAGACCTGTTACATTACCAGGTCCGTGATGCCTACCAATAAACATTCATGTCCTTATTATTGAATGAATGTGTCGATAGGGTTATTATCCCTGACATCGATAAAAATTACACATTTTTACGCATCACTATCATATAAACATAACCTAAAAACAGTTTGAAGAAATATCGAAAAAACATGAATAAAACTATGCAGAATTTAATACGGCATTAGTTATATATAAACTATCAATATCGTTTTTTATGTTTCGTTTAGATCCTACAAATAATATTGTAACTACTAAAAGGCAACCACTTGACAATCGTTTAGTGACCACCTTCGGGAAAACGAAAGAAGTTCCGGATTTTTGTCGCATTCGCTCATAAACAAAACGTGATAGTGTGTTGTGAGTAAGATTCATGTCACCATGCTCTTATTTTAGCATGGCTTCCATGCTTTAGTTATACTTCCGTGGGTCTGATTACCGAACTGCTCCTAAACCACTTTATCCGCAAATGACAATCTGAAATACGAAGGTTTCTCAAACTGTCTTGTGAAGTTGTGGACTGGTTGCTTTGAATCATTTAAATATGAGCGAATTAAATAATAATAAACGACGACGACCATTTAAGCTCTCTTCGACATTTTATAGAAATGTGGGAAAGTTAAGAAAAGTGCAGAATGATAATACAAATAGATAAGCACTTTATAGTTACTTAATGTATTAAATATATAATTTTTAATTCTTATTGATAAAAATGAAGTGTAGTGTTGCTTTACACAATAAAAGTAGGAATCAAATGAAATAGAGTATATACTGTGATATTAATAGAATTTCTGTTGCGCAATGATAGTTTTTTTCAGTACAGATGCTGCTTTTTTTAACGCAGTAGTGCGAGCAAATCAAGCAATGATTCATTTCTTGTCTGGCCGAAACTCTTAGCTTAGATTTAGGTACTGAAAATCGTCGTACGATACACGTGCGAAAAGGACATTCACAACTCGTGTCGATTTAAAACACTTCCTTCGTTCGTGTATTAATTTATCGCTACTATCGATTTTCCTCTTTTCCGCACTCGTATCTACAAGAATTTTGTTTGGGTTACAAAAAAAACACATTATTTACTCTACTACGTTTTATTTATGTCTCTTTAACATTACAAATTTGTGGACACTTATCTATACAAAAATCTTGACAAAAGAAGTACAGATCGCTGAAATTAATGTTGATAGTAATATTAATGACGACTACTTCAACAAGTGTCAATTGTGAAATGCCGCAAAATACTAGTTGCTCTATAGAAGACCATAATAATATGATCCCCGATCCTTTACAACCCAGCAGCTCGGTACGCACGTTATAATTTTTTTTTAATCTTCTTTAGTGAGGACAACTGAGTACGACGGCATATTTAATTGTTTATAAAGTTTGAGGATACCTGGAAAAAATTAATACAAGAAGCCATTTTGAAAATACAATAAATATTCACTGCTTTCGGTCACGCGTGTACGCTGCGACCATTTTGCGACCGTTTGTCGACCGTTTGGTGACCGTTTGGCGACTGTTTTTTACATGGAATATTACCGTCTTAATCCATATTTTAACAACTTTATTGGTTTTCTAGGCATTATTTTTATTATTTCAGTATAGTATATGCACCGGAGCACTAAAACTTCACCAATCAATATACATAACACGCAAACACCGAGTAGTCAATAATATTATTACTGGTTAAACTGAGGTAAATTGATGGCGCGTTGATAAATTTAGACTTATTTTATGAAATCAGGAAATCACTCGAGCAATTTAATTGGCCATGGTAATTAGCCCACATTATATTACAAATGCAAACAATATTTAACTTTAACAAATTCTTACGCCATTACATTTTAATGTCAAATGATTTTATTTCTTTTTTACTTTGACGTCTCTGACAGTCGCCATTTGAAAAGAATAAAATGAACGAATGATTTTGGGAAAGTAGTCGCCAAACGGTAACAATGTGTGCACGCCTAGTGCACACTTCTGTCACTTCTGTGACCATTTGTGCCTGTTACCAATCGTTCCCATTTGGGTCGCCTCGACTAAACGGCGACCGTACTGCGACTAAGCATTGAGACCCGAAGACCTGTGTGTACACAAAATAGGAGGATTTGCGTAGGAACGGCGACCGATTATGGTTATATGGGAAACGTTTAAATGATGATTTTGACTCTTAAATGTTAAAAAAATATGAATCAAACTACATTGTTTGATGTTTTGCAGTTAATATTTTCCACGTGTTGGTGTGTGAGTGACAAATTTATTTAACCTACATGCCTTGAAACCCCCGCAACGCTCAAGATTCCACATTCTGAATCGGTCGACAAAACAATTGGTATCTTATATTTATAACCAGATGCAAAGTCGAGAATAGGTGATATTCTAGGCCATTTACAACATTTTTAGCTATACATGGCTTAGACAAAATTTAGGTTTTTTTTCGATCTAAGTAATCGCTCAAATAATTTTTTTATGTTATTCAATTTTCAAATTGATGTAGTTTAATTTTATTTAGACACAGATATGTCTAATTTATTTTATGATATTATACGATAGACATTTTACAATACGAAATAAAACCAAAACAACTACAGTAACAAGAGTACGTTTATCGATTTAGACTCCGCGCACACGGGCGACAAAACTGTTTTGTCTCCGTCGCTCGGTCTATGGGCTAGTATGAAGGTGCGCACACGAGGCGACGCAACTTTTCATACAAATACGAAAGTTGCCGAGCAACTTTGTCGCCCGTGTGCGCGGAGCCTTAGTGAAATTTTGGAGTTTTCACCGAGAAGTTTAAAAAAAACCCTAAAAACGACGAATCAAATTTTGTCCAAGACCTAAGAATGTTCTAAATAGCCTAGACTATCGCCTACTTTTGGCTTTTCATCCGGTTACCGAACATTCTGTATTTGTGTATTTAAATATGTTTATGAGGGGAACTATAAACTTTCTTTATGAAAAAGAAAGTTTATAGTTCGTGTTTTAACCCTTAGATTATGATAGATTTTGAAATGTGACGTCACGAAATTTAGGACCCCTCCCTCCCCCTTGTCACACATTGTCCCACTTCGTTGACCCCCTCCCTCCCCTTAACGTGTGACGTAATTTATGAAACGCTTACGCGGAAGGTATTAACTGCTCTGAATCAGGAGCGAACCGGCGACTGCACTCGTTGGGTATTGAACTGCTAATGAATGAATGACTTGATATTGTAATTTTCTAATTTTTAACCGCCCCGCCTCAAATCTCTCAAGGAAGGTGGTTCTCAATACGTCTGTACTTTTTTTTTTCTTTTTTTAACGTTTGTTCCACGATATCTCCGTCGTTACTGGACCGATTTTGAAAAATTTTTTTTGATGGAATGTATATGCATACAGATTGGTCCCATTTTTCTCAGAACCCAGTTCTGATAATGGAATCCTGGAGAAATCGAGGGAACTCCTCAAATCTGAAAGGCACACATACTTATGGTGATTTTTGTGTTTTTTAACCGTCGCCTCATATCTCAAGAAGGACGGTTATCAAGTCGTCTGTATGTTTTTTTTTTTATTTTTTATGTTTGTTCCTCGATATCTCCGTCGTTACTGGACCGATTTTGAAAATTTTTTTTTTGATTGAATGTATATGCATACAGATTGGTCCCATTTTTCTCAGAACCCAGTTCTGATGATGGAATCCTGGAGAAATCGAGGGAGCTCCTCAAATCTGAAAGGCATACATATGGTGATTTTTGTGTTTTTAAAGGAACAGCATGCATTTAGGTACGGAACAGTGACATTTGGTGCAGTGGAACTGCTGATGATGGCCAGAACGGAACTCTTCAAATCTGAACGGCACGCTTATAGTGACTTTGGTATTTTTATACGAACAGCATGCACTTTCGTCCAGAACAGTGACATTTGGTGCAGTGGAATTTCTGATGATGGTCAGAACCGAACTCCTCAAATCTGAACGGCACGCTTATAGTGACTTTGGTATTTTTATAAGAACAGCATGCACTTTCGTCCAGAACAGTGACATTTGGTGCAGTGGAACTGCTGATGATGGCCAGAACCAAACTCCTCAAATCTGAACGGCACGCTTATAGTGACTTTGCCATTTTTATAAGAACAGCATGCACTTTCGTCCAGAACAGTGACATTTGGTGCAGTGGAATTTCTGATGATGGTCAGAACCGAACTCCTCAAATCTGAACGGCACGCTTATAGTGACTTTGCCATTTTTATAAGAACAGCATGCACTTTCGTCCAGAACAGTGACATTTGGTGCAGTGGAATTTCTGATGATGGTCAGAACCGAACTCCTCAAATCTGAACGGCACGCTTATAGTGACTTTGGTATTTTTATAAGAACAGAATGCACTTTCATCCAGAACAGTGACATTTGGTGCAGTGGAACTGCTGATGATGGCCAGAACCAAACTCCTCAAACCTGAACGTCACACTCATAGTGACTTTGGTATTTTTGTAAGAAAAGCATGCATTTAAGTTCAGAACAGTGACATTTATTTAGTTATGTTTGTTAAGCATAAGTTTTGAAGTCAAAGTTTGTCAAGCTTCGATTTCTTATAATATAATTGGATTCATGAGGAATTGAGGAAACTCCTCAAACCTTAACGTTATACGTATATTCATTTGTGTTGCCATCTAATAATTAAAGCATTAAAAGCAGTTTTAAAAAATACTTACACATTTCTACATAATCCAACATTCGCAAGTAGCTTTCACCAGAACCCGAAAGGCGACGGTTTTTTTTTCTTAAAAATTATTCAGGAACAGCATGCATTTACGTACGGAACAGTGACATTTGGTGCAGTGGAACAGAGATGACAGCTATGCCAATTTGCCAAATACATACGTCGAAGTTTGTATGAAGTGATAACTGTGATAGCTTTCTCAATCCATATCAATCGCGGTTCAGTAATACTTTTCAAACGCATCCTTATAGTTGGACCAAAATCATGGTATTCTTCATAATTTGGCTTTTCACCGACTTCAAACATAATCCTTCGGTAACGCATATACTTAAAATACTGATAGTATTTTATTTATTCTTTTTTGAAGTCGATTTTTTTTTAATTTTCTGGATATGATAATTCGTCATCGTTGAATCGAGATTAAAAATTAAATATCCAATTTAATCGCACTTTTTCATTGGTACCTATTCATGCCTCTATAAATGTTGATCATCGACCTTAATTCATCATTTGCAGATATGACTCCATTTGAAAGGAAAACCCTGCAAACATTTTTTTTTTAAATTCAGGTAGGTAATATTGTCTCTTTAGTTGAAAAGTGATGCTGGTAACGATTTACAACTTCTTTTTGAATGGATGTACATCAGCACATCGTAGCATTTTGTAGGTATGTACTTATGCTATTCATTAATGAATTGAGTTTAATTTAAAACCAACCTTATGCACATTGGCTCAACGGTCGTATACCGAAGATGAAGACATGAGATGGGTGCACAAGCGTCGGATCCATCGCTGAAAGGTCCGTTGTGATGTTAAACGGACTGTAAATAAGTGAGCTAAGCTAAGCTTAAAGGCTGTCGGTTATGTCGTACTGCGTTTGGCGACATCGAGTGGATGTGGGCGGAGTATCGATCGACGCGCAGGCATGCGCGAGCGTGCCGCGGACGGCGCAGACTGTAAACAGAGAGCACGCTGACGCTCGCCGAAGGTGGTGCCCCGGGATGCCAACGCAGCTGGTGTTGGCTCTGCTCGCGGCCACAGCGGCGTGCGCCCTTGCCCGGCCTCCAGGTAACCCAACTCAGGGATACACACACTCGATGCGACCATCTGTTACATTTTGCCCATACCCAAGTCCTTATCGTAGCTGATAACGAGTTTCCCGTATCAACAATGTGTTGCGCTGCGAATTTACTTAGACCTTGTAATTTAGCTATTTGTCTGACACGACAATATAAAACATAAACAGTTAATTTAACTGAAATCGAATTATAAATATCCCGTTGCGTTGTCGCTTTTCCGACTGACACCTGTTACTCTTTTTTTCACTGGCGATGGCGATCTGCCTAAAACGGTAAAAAATGTAACTATATTGGTATCTACATACCAATATATTATACAAAAAAAAAAAAATAAGTAGGTACAGTCGAGTTCATAAATATGTGTACATTTCTTCACCTTAACTCGTTGCTATAAGGTACACATACTCGTATTTATGAACTCGACTGTAATTGAATATTTCTTTAGTAAAACCGCAGGTGTCCAAATCCTATAGAATGTATAAATCAAATTTAAAAACAAATCATGCATGACTTCGGTCGTTGTTGCCTCTCACTAATTAATTTAATGGATAGAATAAATATATCAAAGAAAAAACATATTCGTAGCACAATCACAGAAATTATTTGTTTGAAACAAGGTTTATTAAGTAAATCTGCCCCCAGCGAGTTTTGGCTTGCATTTTTTTATTCATTTGTCTTTCTATTAGTATCGAGTAAGTATGCCAAATTAGAGCTCCCAAAACGTTATCAGTTTAGTAATTTAAAAAGAAACGAAATATGATCTTTCTTCGATATTTTTTCATAAAATACTATGAAAGTAGTGCTGTAACTGAAAGCTGCCCAATTCTGATCTGAGTGCTGCAAGTTTATTGTGAATTGGTGTTTTTATAATAACAGCTTGCATTTACGTTCAGAATCAGAATGGAACTCCTCCAATCTGAAAGGCACACTTATAATGACTTTGGTATTTTTATAAGAACAGCTTGCATTTACGTTAAGAACAGTGACACTCGGTGCAGTGGAACTGCTGATGATGATCAGAACGGAACTCCTATCTGAACGGCACACTTATAATGACTTTGTTATTTTTATAAGAACAGCTTGCATTTACGTTCAGAACAGTGACACTATCGGTGCAGTGGAACTGCTGATGATGATCAAAACGGAACTCCTGAAATCTGAACGGCACACTTATAGTGACTTTGGTATTTTTATAAGAACAGCATGCATTTACGTTCGGAACAGTGACATTTATTTGTGACGAGATTTGTTCTTTTGTTGTTTGTTAAGCATAGGTATTGAGTTTTCAAGTCAACTTTTGTCAAGATCGATCTCTTACCATCGGATATTAGTGGGGACGTTTATCGACAAAAAGAGGCCAAACCTTCTTTTTCTTGACCAAAGCATGAAACTTGGCACAGTTGTTCCTTATATCAAAATAAGCCGATTAAGATCGGGAGCCTTCGGGAGCCTCCCCCCTGGGGCCCGGGAGGGGGGGTCAAAGTACCGCTTCACCCGGCTTGGTTTGAAAAATTCTAACATAGCCCGTTTAGTTCATAGGTCATGTTTGGTATCGTTTTCGAGTAAATCAATAACGTAGAATTCATTTTTGGTACTAAAATTATGATTTAATGGTAAATAAAATAAAAAAAAATTAAAAGTTTGAAATTTTCATCTACGATTTACAAATTCAAGTCATCATAAATGTCAAACTGTTTGCTTTTTCTACAAATAAAAAATATGATATGAAAGCCTATTTAATATAGATTATGAATAATATAACTTTTACCCACCTTTACTAACGTTAAGTTTCATAAAAAAAAAACTTTAAGCCGCGCGGCGTCGGGACGCCGCGAGCGTAATTTTATAATACCTTTATTTTAAAAAATTCTATTAGAACCCGTTTAGCTATTAGGTCATATTTAGTATCATTTTCGAGTAAATTAATAACGTAGAATTTAGTTTTGGTACTAAAATGACCATTTAATGTTAAATGAAATAAAAATAAAAAATAAATCATTTTCTGTGAGTTGCAAATTCAAGTCACGATAAATGTCAAACGGTTTGCTTTTTCTATAAATATAAAAATATGATATTAAAGCCTATTCACAAAGGATAGTACGCGTTCACCTACGCGAGCTTAGACTGTCTGCGGGGAACGCGCCTCTTTCATATATTTGATCGCCAGTGTCAGAGGTGTGTTAATGCATAAATAGAAAAAGATTCATTATTATTGACGTGTCGACAACGGCAACACTCGGGTCGGACCACACGATCTAAAGACCGACTGTACCTGTTAATTATTCATTGTAGTGAATCCTGAAAGAAATTTATATAATAGTATTTTATACAATCGTGATATAATACAAAACTTTTCAGTCGAGTACCATGTGTAGTACGGTACGAGAGAGAAAAACTTAATTATATCACTATTGTATACAATACTTTTTCTACGAGTCATCATCTTCATCATCAATGGCCGGAAATATCACCATTCATGCAAGTTAAAATTAATGTCAATAGAGTCGTTCACCGTTGTATCAACATCGAATTACCTAGCAACCAATTGTTTGTAATAACCGTCTCTGATTGGCCGATAACGCGACAGATAAAAAATATGTTTCAGATGCAGGAAAATTTGCCAGGTATCGCAAATTAGTATAGAAATTGTATGAAGTTCTATTTTTGAAATTATTATAGTTAACTAAAGTCAATTATAATGAGCTTATTATAATTGAGTCGGAACTGCCATAGAGTATCCAACACTGAAAAGTTAGCACTTATAGTTTAGTCTGTGGTGTCCTAATTGACAGATTACTCATACTCATACTCATACTATACATTCCCTTCACAAAAACATAGCTGGGTACATATGGAACTGCATAAAAAAGGCTCTACCCTCTTTATGCAGTTGCATCGGTTTTTGCAACCTGATTTACATTTACATCTTGTAACTTCTAAGCATATACTGGCCACTTCAGTGTTGTCTGACCAGTGTGGTACCCATTCGTCTCCTTCTTCCTTCCATCCCCAAGAAGACGGACTTGGCAAATTTTGGTGTGGCACCAACGCCAACACCTGACTCCAAACAAGAACGCCCTGAGTCCCATTTCTCAAAACTGAAAGTTACAAGTTACAAGCGGAAGTCTCTTTCCAACTTGTCATATTAGACATTGACAACCAGTTGAAAATTGTAACTTGTAGCTTCGAGAAATGGGCCCCTGGTACACTGTGCGCAGTATATGCTGATCCAAGGCAGCCTCCGAAGGAGGTATGTTCTCCAATTGTCGATCTTTTTTGGTACCTAAAGAGGTAGGTACTTCGACCACTCATTCACCGTTGCGCAACGACTTGGTCTGAAACAATATGTGCATTATCATTTTAGAGTCTACAACTATCAAATTACAACTTTTTGGTGGATCACGTAACCTTCACTATTACCCACTTACGTACGTATCATAGAAAATTATTACAAACTTTAGTAGAATCTGATTTGCCTCTGATATTGCTCCATCTTGTAATAGTTTGATATCTTGAGTGGCCTGGCTAAGCTTCAAAGCCAAAAGAAAACGTTTCTAGATTAGACATAGTATGGGATAGGTACGATAAACGCAGCTTGAAACGATCAACAAGGGAGAAACATGGCCACCCAAGGCTTCAAACTATTACGAGATGGAGCAATATCATAGATAGGCTAATCAGCTTCTACTAAAGTTTGTAATTATTTTGTATGATAGGTAAGTGTGTAATAGTGAAGGTGATCCACCAAAATGTTGTAATTTGATAGTTGCAGAATCTGTTTAAATAAAATGACAATGCACATATTATTTCAGATCAAGGGTCCTTACGCAACAGTGAATGAGTGCCGGAAGAACCTATTTACTAGAAAAGATCGACACTTGGAGAACATACCTCCTTCCGAGGCTGCCTTACTTCATCATATACTGCCATTTGTCTAAGACTGGGGCTAAAGACATGCCAACCACACCCTTGCTGCCGACGCATTAGGACACCACGGACTCCACTGCCAGTCTATTGCTGGCCGAATTTTGTGACACACTGCACTTAACGATTTAATCCGCAAGGCTCTCGGCACAGCGAACATGCCGACAACCCTCGAACCTGTCGGCTTGTCAGCAGCAGACGGAAAGCGGCCTGATGGTTGCTTGCTTTTGCCTTGGTTTCTGGGACGACCCTTGGCATGGGGCGTGACCTGTGTGGATACCTTGGCTCCATCCAACGTCTAACGCTCGGCCCAGAAACCAGAGACTGCTGCTGCAAAACGCCCAGTTTAAACGCGCAAATATGCATTTTTAAAAAACAACTACATATTTGCGGCAATTGCATTTGAAACATTTGGACCATGGTCATCAGACACCAAGCAGTTCGTGAAGGAAGTTTCCACCAAACTTGTCTGGGTGTTTGGTGACATAACGATACCTCCTAAGTATACTGAGCCAACCAACATTTTTACGAAAATCGGTTTTTTTCATATTTTCGTTTAAAATACTTAAATCTATCTTCCATAAAAATTTTGAGCTGAAATTCCTGTTAGTTTTGAAAATAAAACAGCGTATATGATTGTAACTAACACCATTTTTTAAGTGAGAACATTGTATACTGAGCTAAGTCACTTGGTCCATTGTACGCGGTACAAGTATCGCGCAAGTGCGGCGCAGGAGTGGTGTAACTGGTAGTTAGCTCAGTATGCATGCTTCTTGTCGATACGAGTGCACGTTGCAACAGTATGTCTGCCCGATGATTACCGCTGCATAGGTTTTCGTTGCTAAATATTTGATAAATTAAGCTTATTTATACCATAACACCATTAGTTTGCATGTGAATAAATAGTATCAGTGCAAAATGAAGAGGACGAGAGGAAGAAATTTAGTCGCATTGGTTTTAAATGAAACTCAAAACCGTGAATCGAGTTGTAAGTAATTAAATTAGATAATTTTTTATGCATTTAACTTTGTCAATGGCTTGTTTTATAATAATGTTTACTATAGGTTTCTAAGAACTAACAGTGTTGTTTTGTTTTAGTGTCACCACTGCCTCTAGAAACTGACGGTTTTCGAGGCGAAATTTCATTATTAGAAAAAATGGACTTAGATCATCTAGAACAGGGAGTATTTTCTGAAAGTACACTTTTCAAAGATATAGCATCAGATCAAAGCTGTATATCGCAAAACTCGCCAAGACTTGGAATTGAGTTGGAACCTCTAGTGCCAGTGGAGTTTTCTGAAAGTGTACTTTTCGATGATTTTTCAGTGGAGCGCAGCTGTTCCTCACCTAATGTAGTGGAATATGAAAAATTATTGGTAGTTGCAGATGTACATGAACAAAAATCGATCGAGCCAAGACTTGAGTCGGAAAAACGATATGTTCAAAAAGAAAAGTCGCCAGTAATAAATTTTTTAACCCCAATGCCCTCGCCTGAAATAAATTCTTTAGATATTTTTAACAATATTTTGCTACCATCTTCTGAAACAATCGACTTACAGGTAAGTGAATCAACCGCAGAACAGATTACGGAATCTTCGCGACTAGAGATGGTACAGCAAGAACAGTCACCTGATTTGGAAGAGTTGACTCCAATGCCATCGCCTTTAATGACGTTTACTCCTACCAATGCCGGAGATTGTATGGAGGTGGACAATCACAATATTTCTCCTTCCCCAACTGATATAGACTCACCGGGAAGTACACCAGGTAATCGTAAAAGAAAATTTCAAAAAAAAAAAGATGCCGGTAACTTGCGGGAAACATTTAAAAGTATGTGGAACGATGAACAACGAAAGTACAATGTAAATCGTGGCTTGCAATACCAAAGTAGAAATGGGGAATTGAAACCTGGAAAAAAAATTAAATTACCTTGTTCAACAACATGTATAAAAAAATGCACCGATCACTTTACTGAATCAGATCGGCAGAAAATCTTTGATAAATTTTGGAACATAGGTGATCACACACGACAATGGGATTTTATAGCTAAATATGCAAAACGAGTAGAAGTTAATAGGGTAACTAAATCTAACTCCCAAAGGACATGCACAGTCAAGTATTTTTTTCCAAAAAAGGTTGAAAACTCTCAAGAACTTTCCACGATACCTATATGCAAGGTGATGTTCTTAAATACACTAGATATCAGTAACAATTTCTTAAACACTGCTTTAAACAAATTTCAGCAAGGGGATGGTACAATAGAACCCGATTGCAGAGGTAAGCACAGTAATCACCCCACTTCTATAACTCCAGATGCTACCCAAAGCGTTTGTGATCACGTAAACGCCTTGGCTCCTGTAGATAGTCACTTGACCAGAAAACGATCCGATAAAAAATATCTTGACGGCGGTTTAAGTTTTCAAAAAATGTTCAATTTATTTTCAGAATGGTTTGACCCTACTAAATATGACTCAAAAGTTATGACTGTTCGACAATATCGTGATATAGTTAACAAACATATAAAGTTGGCATTTCATTTACCTAAAAAAGATAAATGTGATGCTTGTCACATTTACGAGCAGTTGAAGAACCCTTCAGAAAAAGAAAAATCTGAACACGATTGGCATTTAAAAGAAAAAAATAGAGTAAGAGATTTGAAACAGAAAGACAAAGAAATATCTCAAAGTAACAATAAAATTGTCACCATCGTGTTTGACTTCCAAAAAACCTTGCCAACGCCCCACGGTAATATAAGTGTGTTCTACTATAAGAGAAAACTTAACGTGCATAATTTCACTGCGTTTGATTTGGCCTCACTTCAAGGCTACTGTTTTTGTTGGCATGACCAAACAGCCAAAAAGGGGGCTAATGAAGTTGCTAGCAATGTATTATATTTGATTGAATCAAAAATTCAAGGAAATGTAACAGAATTCAGATTCTGGTCTGATAATTGTGGAGGCCAAAATCGTAACAGGATTGTCTTTCTTATGTATATGTACGCATGCTGGAAGTATAGTATAACGATAACACATCGTTTTCTAGCTGTGGGACACACCCAAAATGAGGGAGATAGCATGCATGCTCTTATTGAAAGGAAAACAAAACACATTAATATCTACACACCTGAGCAGTGGTACATGGCAATGCGAATGGCAAAAACCGATCATCCCTATGAAGTCAAAGAAGTTTCCCAAGAGACAATATTTGACTTCAAAGCTTGTTTAGAGCTCTTTAATAATTGGAAAAATAGTACCGACGGGGAAACTGTAAAGTGGAGTCAAATGTGTGAGGTACATGTATCACCTGAGGAGCCTTTCACAATAAAATATAAATATACATTTGAAGAGGAAACATATCGATCAATTGAATGTTTTTCGAGTGCAAACACAAGAAGTCGACATAACGAGCTAATTACCGGTTTGAACAATATTAAACTGGCTTATGTTAAGCCAATACCTATAGATAAAGACAAATTAAAAGATCTTAAATATTTATGTCAACGTGGTATTATTCCAACTCAATATCATGATTTTTACAACAGTTTAATTACCTACATAGATTAAAAACAAACATGTGGGAAAACGAAAGTGATTGGTAATTTACCTACTATCGAGTGCCATAATTATTGTTTTATAATACTCAAATAAGACTGATTAAATTCTTAGGGTACGTAGCTTTAAGTTATAGTACCTTTAAGTTAGATATATTGTTTAAAACAATTAACAAAGATTTATGTTTTCAATCCTTTCAATAGGGTAGACCGAGGCTAATCGGATCACCGGGTATATCGGATCAAGGTCCAAAATCTCTTAGTGTTTTGATAATCTCTTCAAATTAATCGCACTTCAGTTGAGCCACACTATCCCTCTTTGTCTTCGATCGATTACTTTAAAAAAATTTGCAATATACTAAGAGATTTCGGACCTTGATCCGATTTGCCCGCTCATCCGAATAACCTCGGTCTACCCTATAGGTACCCAAGTATACTAAGGTACCTATATTATAGAAAAAACGTGATCTCTTTTGAGATTCCTAAATTAAACCATTAAAACAGTTCCTATATTCTTATTTATAAGAAAAAATATCTTTATTAAATGTAGGCAAAACTGTTGTTTAGTTTCTAAGTAACGATATATTATTTTGTTGATTTATATGTATACAGTCCAAAAGTAAATTGCGTTGTATTTTTGAGTAGCTACCTACCGCTGACTGACTAAAATAAGAAATCCAGTTCTTAAGAAAACAATATGTAGGTAGTATCTGATTAAGTATATTTTTTGTTATAAAACATAAATGCAACCATACGAATGATGTATGAAGTATGTGATTAATGTGTTGATTTTCTTACATAATAAAAAATGATTTTGATTCTATATAATTTCGTGTTTTAACATTTACTTATTAAAAAAAACATATTATATAAACAGATTCAATATACATATCTGTATATACACACCCATATATATAAATAGAATAAAAATAACATAATACCCACAAGTTACTGTTTCACATTACAGATAAATCGTTATAGATATAACACAACGGAAAACGAGTACTTACCTACTATACATACAAGTATATTACCTACTATACAAGTATATATATCAAACAAAGTACCTTGTCATATATTTTATGTAAAAAAAGTATTTTATTTTACAAATATATTGATTATCCTCTATTATTATGCCACGACGTATATTGGAGCAAGTGGTAGTTGATCCAGTATACCAAGAATGACAGCAAGTCGATTACACGTAAACTGGAGTATCTACAGTTATCTCAAAAACTATTATTTATAGCTATATTCTATGAATGCAGATAAGACTAGGATATATTCATATAAAATACTTATAAGTTTGATACAGATATCTTTACGCATACTTTAGTTACAACACATTATACCTTTGAATGCCTCTCCTGTAAAATTGTGAATTTGCAGTTAGCTCAGTATACTTAGGAGGTATCGATAAGAGAAAAAGCAAACGGTTGACATTTTTGTTGACTTGAATTTGCAAATTATAGATGATTTTTTTTTTAATTTATTTACAATTAAATTATAATTGTAGTACCAAAAACAAATTCTTTGTTATTAATTTACTCGAAAACTATATCAAACATGACCTAATAGCTAAACCGGGTCTAATAGAGTTTTTAAAATAGAGGTATTTTAAAATTACGCTCGCAGCGTCCCGACGCCGCGCGTCTTAAAGTAATTTTTTAGTGGAACTTAACGTTTGTGAAGGTGAATAAAAGTTATATTTTTTATAATCTATATTAAATAGGCTTTCTTATCATATTTTTTATTTATAGAAAAAGCAAACAGTTTGTCATTTATGATGACTTGAATTTGTAAAACATGGATGAAAATTTCAATTTTTTTAATTTTTTTTAATTTTACTTACCATTAAATTATAATTTTAGTACCAAAAATGAATTCTACGTTATTGATTTACTCGAAAACGATATCAAACATGATCTAATAGCTAAACGGGGTCTAATAGAGTTTCTAAAATAAAGGCATTTTAAAATTACGCTCGCGGCGTACCGACGCCGCGCGTCTTAAAAATTTTTTTGTGGAACTTAACGTTAGTAAAGGTGGATAAAAGTTATATTTTTTATAATCTATATTAAATAGGCTATCATGTCATATTTTTTATTTATAGAAAAAGCAAACAGTTTGTCATTTATGATGACTTGAATTTGTAAATCATGGATGAAAATTTCAAATTTTTTAATTTTTTTTATTTTATTTACCATTAAATGATAATTTTAGGACTGAAAACGAATTATACGTTATTGATTTACTCGAAAACGATACCAAACATGACCTATTAACTAAACGGGGTAAGTTAGAATTTTTCAAACCAAGCCGGGTGAAGCGGTACTTTGACCCCCCCTCCCGGGCCCCAGGGGGGAGGCTCCCGAAGGCTCCCGATCTTAATCGGCTTATTTTGATATAAGGAACAACTGTGCCAAGTTTCATGCTTTGGTCAAAAAATTTAAGGTTTTTCAATAAACTCCCCAACTATATTGGATTCATGAGGAATTGAGGAAACTCCTCAAACCTTAACGGTATAATTATGTATACCGCTCTGACCGTCTGTCACATCTCGAGAACTAAGTACTTATATGCTAACGCTTTAAAATTTGGAATACTTATGAACATTGTTAACCTCTACAAATTGAAACTATTATTTTTTTAATATATAAATATTCATTATACAGAAAATGGCCAAAATGAAAAGGGGCCAAACTGTAAATTTCAAGTTACTAGGTCAAGTGGGGGGGTATCGTTAGAAAGAGCTCAAACTGTTCATATCAAAATTATTTTTAATAATTTTTTTGTTACGGGAAAAATTTTTTTTTGTAGAAAAATGTAAAAAAATACCGCCCCCCCCCCTTATCTCAGAAGTTTACCAACATAAATTTATGAAATTTTTACCAAATATGGCTATTATAATGAATATTTCAGGAAAAATAAAATCGTATACGTAACTTGAAAACTATTTTTTATTTATAGAAAACCTTTCAGATTTAAATTTTCAATTTCAACACCCTTATCGGATGTCGGACCGATATCACATATATCTACGCCGCCATCTTTGGTTTTTTCCATTGAAATAATTCCTACTTCCGATATCGGATCGGATAATGTGAAAACGCACTAACGGCGACGAGAGTTGACGACCGGTCTGGCCTAGCGCGTAGTGACCCTGCCTGCTAAGCCACGGTCCCGGGTTCGAATCCCGTTAAGGTCATTTATTTGTGAGATGAACACAGATATTTGTTCTTGAGTCATGGATGTTTTCTAAGTATATAAGTATGTATCCATACTAATATTATAAATGGGAAAGTGTGTGTCTCTGTTTGTTTGTCCGCCTTTCACGGCAAAACGGAGCGACCTATTGACATGATATTGACATGTACGCAATGTTTCTTGTGTCAGAGCCCACGCCGCCGCGGGTGGTGGCGCTGGAGGCCGCGCCGCGCGGCCCACTCCGCCAGCGCGTGCCCATTCCAGAGTCGCGAGAGTACCTGTTACCGAGGTTCCTCTTGCCGCACTTTCTAGGCTACGATGACAGCCCCCGGATGCCTCCACCGCCGCAGCGAACTTTACCCGATCATGATTGGCTAAATAAGGTCAGATACAAGCCTATTTAGTTTAGTTATACACCGTGTTTTTTTTCGTATCACATTGAATAACTGCAAATGACGACAGACAAGATGCACAATGACGATATATGAGTTTTTAAAATCAAAGACAAATAAATTCATGATTATAAACTAAAAACTAAATCAAAATCGGTTTTTAAGATATAAATTGACAAAGTTGGCTTAGTTTGTTTATATGTTCGCTTTTTAATTCCTTAGCCAAAAAGTCAGAAGTAGGTAATTTATTTTTTCTACTCCCGTACTGTTATTCGTGAGTTACAAGGTCGTGCATTTAACTTTAAAACCCTACATAAAAGATGTCAGGACAAGTCTATCTAGTCGATACCCTGAAAAAATTTTGTAGCAGTAGCACGATATAGCTGTTAAAGTTCTGTAACACATTGCTACCAACTTAACAAACCAATCAGTTCATCGTAGAAAATTAAAATATTGTATGAAATACATCGTTGCCAACCTTAGAATGTCAGATAAAGCCTGGCATTCGCAGAGTCGAGTCTTTCTGCTGCGTTCATTGGCGACGCGTCGAATCGCATTCAAATGTATGAGAACTCGATTCAACGCGGCTCGATTCGTTTTAGTGGCCAGGCTTCAGAGAACCATACCATAGACAGTTTTATTTTCATGGTTGCACTCAAACTGCATATTCAAAATGGTAGGTGGTCCACTAGATAACTAAGATGACTGAAAGTAGGTATTTGTTGAATTTATAATTTTCTTTCAAAGTGCTTGGTCGTAGAAAAAGTATTGTATGCAACGGTGTTTAACTGAGTCAAAAAACCGGCCAAGAGCGTGTCGGGCCACGCTCAGTGTAGGGTTCCGTAGTTTTCCGTATTTTTCTCAAAAACTACTGAACCTATCAAGTTCAAAACAATTTTTCTAGAAAGTCTTTATAAAGTTCTACTTTTGTGATTTTTTTCATATTTTTTAAACATACGGTTCAAAAGTTAGAGGGGGGGGGACGCACTTTTTTTTCCTTTAGGAGCGATTATTTCCGAAAATACTAATATTATCAAAAAACCATCTTAGTAAACCCTTATTCATTTTTAAATACCTATCCAACAATATATCACACGTTGGGGTTGGAATGAAAAAAAATATCAGCCCCCACTTTACATGTAGGGGGGGTACCCTAATAAAACATTTTTTTCCATTTTTTATTTTTGCACTTTGTCGGCGTGATTGAAATACATATTGGTACCAAATTTCAGCTTTCTAGTGCTAACGGTTACTGAGATTATCCGCGGACGGACGGACGGACGGACGGACGGACGGACGGACGGACGGACAGACGGACGGACATACAGACATGGCGAAACTATAAGGGTTCCTAGTTGACTACGGAACCCTAAAAATGCTCGTGGAGTCTTTATTAACAATTTTCGGCTTCGCCTCAAATTGTTACCGACGCCACTCACCTTTTTTGACCTCTTTTAACCACCAGTTGCATAAAATACTATTTCTTACAGTTAAAAGTATGCAGTGATAGTAGATATCATAATATTTAAACGATTTTTTCCGAGGGTATACAAATTTCATCCCTTAGGAAGGCGAGCGTAGCGAGGTCTGTTACGAAAAACAAAAAAAAATGTATTTTTTGTATCGTCTGATTTTGACAAAACGTGTGTCAGTTGAAAGAGAGTGCTTTTCTTAATCTTGCAATGAAATAGGCTAAAAAGGTGACCCTGAAAACCTTCCATTTGAAGAAATTTTCATACGCCGTCATGTATTTACTTTGGATTTCGGGGGCAGTAACTTACTCATGTCTACTTCTGCCTCTGCTCGCAATTCCGGAGGCGTATCTTCACTTTAAAATCTTTAAATCAACATCCACATCACTTTTATCCGAACTCACTTGAAAAAGCTATTGATAATATATTTGATGAATCCGAGCAAACATATATTTTTATTTAATTTCCGTGCTTAAAAATCTGTTTGAGGTAACATTTTTAACCGCCGCCTCAAATATCTCAAAGGAAGGTGGTTCTCAATTCATCTGTATTTTTTTTTAATATTTGTTCCTCGATATCTCCACCGTTACTGGACCGATTTTGAATTTTTTTTATGTTTGAATGTATATGCATACAGATTGGTCCCGTTTTTCTCAGAACCCAGTTCTGATGATGGAATCCTGGAGAAATCGAGGGAACTCCTCAAATTTGAAAGGCACACATATAGTGATTTTTGTGTTTTTTAAGGAACAGCATGCATGTACGTACGGAACAGTGACATTTGGTGCAGTGGAACTGCTGATGATGGTCAGAACGGAACTCCTCAAATCTGAACGGCACGCTTATAGTGACTTTGGTATTTTTATAAGAACAGCATGCACTTATGTCCAGAACAGTGACATTTGGTGCAGTGGAACTGCTGATGATGGTCAGAACCGAACTTCTCAAATCTGAACGGCACACTTATAGTGACTTTGGTATTTTTATAAGAACATCATGCACTTACGTCCAGAACAGTGACATTTGGTGCAGTGGAACTGCTGATGAAGATCAGAACAGAACTTCTCAAATCTAAACTGCACACTTATAGTAACTTTGGTATTTTTATAAGAATAGCATGCATTTAAGTTCAGAACAGTGACATTTATTTAGTTATGTTTGTTAAAAATATTGAGTTTACAAGTCAAATTTTGTCAGGCTTCGATTTCTTATAATCGGATTCATGAGGAATTGAGGAAACTCCTCAAACCTTAACGGTATACGTTTATTTTATTCATTTGTGTTGCCATCAAAGTATTAAAAGCAGTTTTAAAAAATACCTACATATTTCTACATAATCCAACATTCGCAAGTAGCTTTCACCAGAACCCCAAAGGCGGCGGTTTTTTTTCTTAAAAATTATAAACGGTGACATTTACCGCATTTATAGTCTGACAAAAAAGATTAGAAATTAATAGGGGGCGCCACCGTCTATGTAAACCGTTTTGTATGTCTTTTTTGATGATGACGTTGTCCTAGTATTGTTTATTCTGTGGCGTGGTTTACCCTTGAATCGCCGACAGACATTTGTTCGAATATTATTTCAAAGACAACGTTTCAAATAATTTAATTTCATCGACAGTTCATATCGTAGAACAATCGATAAAAGTAAAATCAAACCGAAAACTTTTATTTCGTAGATAAGTTATTCCGAGTATACTTTATAGGTATCGTGGTATATATTTCGTTTCGTGTTTTTTCATTTCATTTTGTTTGACATTAAATACAATTCATTACACATAATATTATTTCAACTATGATTTTTTCTAAAACTGTTTGTTTGGTCACAGTTCTAACCTAACCTAAACCTACTTTAAATAAGGTTCGTTGTTGTGTAGGGTCGCAGTTCTAACCTAACCTAAACCTACTCTGTAAACTGTTTGTTTTTGTGTGTGGTCATAGTTCTAACCTAACCTAAACCTACTATATGTAATTATGTATAGACCGTTCGTTGATGTGTAGGGTCGCAGTTCTAACCTAACCTAAACCTACTCTGCAGTACGTTTGCTTCTGTGTAAATCACAGGTCGAACCTAACTAAAACATTACTCTGTAAGCTGGTCGTTTTTTGTGTGGTCACAGTTCTAACCTAACCTAAATCTACTTTAAAAGCCATTATTCATAGTTTTGTAGTATCGCAGTTCTAATCTAGTAATTTAATTATAAGCCAATGGTCATAGTTTCATTATGGACGTATGTGATGTGCCACGATAAAATCGACAGTTTGAAGTTTCCTAGAATAGAAACATCTATAAATGTGTAGTACGACAAATGAGAAAGTTTTGTACGTACGTCGAATAAATGAATTGCGATTTGCGATGTTTTGTAGTTCTGCTATTTGAAGGACTTTGAAACGAATCAGCGATGAAGAAATATTAGTTGAATAGTATTTATAACAACTAAGAAAATTTCAAATAAATAGTAGTTGAAACAAAATTACTTAAAGCAATTTTACTCGAACTAAACTTTCGATGATTTGTTGTCGATGAAATGATATTCGATGAAAAGTTTGTCGGCGAAACAAGGGTACACACCCTGTGGCGTTGTGTCAGAATTTGCCGTTTAGAAACAAATGACTCGAGCATTGCTGGCTTAGGTGGGGAAATTACTATAAAGTTCCATTACATATCATCCTCACTCAAAGAACCAGATACGTACCTATTAGTACTTCCCGAACGTAAGGACAAAATTTCATTGCAAGTTTGAGAAAAGGGGTATGGCCGGACCGCCATAGCAAATCGCCCCCCTGGCTGAATTTGAGCTATTGTTATGCACGATTATTCGTTTTATACTTTTGGTGAATATTATGCCTTAAATTATTATCGTTTGCGTTTTTTTTTCTTCAAAACCACGTATCCGATTGATTTGTTCTTTGGATATTTTATTGATATACATAAAATAAAAAATGAAATAAAAAATTACTTCCTGTTTTTTTTTAAGTACTTAATTTTTTGAGTTTAAGTTTTTTTTTTACTAGATATGTGTTAGCGTCACCTACCATATTTTCATATAATATCCGTATTTTTATACTCTATTATATATATTTATATCAAAAATATTGGTTTCGATCATCAACTTGAAAATTTTTTTTTTATAAACAGGTTGGACAAAATTAAACTTACTATTAAGGAAAGCCCTACTGTCCCCCTCCCATTTGATTGATTTTTATATGCTATAGAGTAGTCAAAAATAACAGACACGTATTTTTTTAAAGCGGCCCAAACTCATCCTGTTGAGAGAAATTGTCCTGCATAGTCCCGAAAACTGACAAAACCCTCTAATTTCTTCAGGGAGGTTTGTTAAATCATATTGATAATTAATTACCGATTTTGTTAAAATATATGTTAGAGTATATGTAATAATAAAACGAATAATCGTGCATAACAACTTCTCAAATTCAGCCAGGGGCGATTTTGCTATGGAGGTCCGGCCGTATCCTTAACTTTTTTTTTTCTTACTTTTTTTTTTACCACGTCGGTGGCAAACAGGTATACGGCCCGCCTAATGGAAAGCGGTCACCGTAATCTATGGACGCCTGCAACTCAGGGGGTGTCACATACGCGTTGCCGACCCATTAGAAACTTGTACACTCCATTTTTGAAGAACCCCATACTGTATCTTCTGGAATACCTCCTCAGGGAGTTCATTCCGCAGCCGGAGCGTTCGTGGGAGGAAATTCCTCTGAAACCACACGATGCCCGACCATTTAGGTTGCAAGGTGTGTGTGTGGATGAGCGCCCTGTCGATGGCGAGCGGTGCCATGATGAAAAGTGGCCGTTGGCATCATGTCAAACAGTTCTTCAGAACACAACCCATTATACAGGCGATAGAACACACATAAGGAGGCGAAGTCTCTTCTTAGACTTAAGGGTTCAATACCGCCTGTGAGTTTGGGATCGTCGACAATTACTTTTTCTTAGAAGTATTTTTTTAAATATATTTTTTACGTTACAACCCCTTTCATTTAAGATAGGTAATACGGTTCGTCAAAATCGGACGATCTGAAAAAAGGTATTTTTTTTCATTTTCATAAAACACCTCGCTACGCTTGAAGCCGAGCTAAGGGATGAAAATATTGATATCCTCGAAAAGAATCGTTTACTATGATGACTACTATCACCATGCAAAGCGGCTTGCTTCCATCTAAAAATGCAGCTCTTTTTTCATAACTAGTATGATTAAATACTTAGACAATAATATTACATTTTGAACAAATTACGCGACGTGCAGCACGTGCTACATATTATAAATATCTATACATTATTAGTATTTAAATGTTTTATTTGATCGATTCTGTCTAGCTTTTAAATTAGGCATCGGATCCTTGCTATCCTTCAGTAAATATCTTAATACTTAATATATGATATAATTTATTTAGAATTTTATATTTATAATTAATAAAAAGAGAATGTCTTATGATTAACGAGATATGAGCAAAGTACTGAAAAATGTTAGCCACCCTCCCCCACCACCGACTCGCCTCCCACCATTCGGGAAATGGGGACTTTTAGTATGTACCTACATCAGGACACTTTGAAAGAATAATAAAATAACCGAGTATTTTTTTTTTTAAATCTATCCTAAGTATTCTTATAATAAATTAATTATGCAAAGACACAGGGCGTCCCAAGACTATGGGACATGAATTGAAAGTAAGGTACAGCGCGGCAAATCCAGACTATATATAATAATAAATATTATAGGACATTCTTACACAGATTGACTGAGTCCCACGGTAAGCTCAAGATGGCTTGTGTTGCAGGTACAGTCAACAACACAGCTGTGTATACAGACAAAGTGCCAAAAATATGTATACACACCTTTATGTACAGGTAATAAAGTTCTGTATACATATTTTTGGCACTTTGTTTGTATACACAGCTGTGTTGTTTGACTGTACTCAGATAACGACGTGTGTGTGTCTGTTTGTTTGTCCGTCTTTCACGGCCAAACGGAGCGACGAATTGACGTGATTTTTTAAGTGGACGTAGTTGAAGGGACGGAGAGTGACATAGGCTACTTTTTGTCTCTTTCTAACGCGTGCGAAGCCGCGGGCAAAAGCTAGTATAATATACAAATACTTGTATACATAGAAAACATCCATGACTCAGGAACAAATATCTGTGCTCATCAGTCATCACACAAATAAATGCCCTTACCGGGATTGGAACCCTGGACCGCGGCGTAGCAGGCAGGGTCACTACACGCTAGGCCAGACCGGTCGTCAAATATATGTGTGTACCTATACATAAATACATGTCTAGAATATTTGTAGGAAAAATCCAAGGTAAAAAAAAATACAAAATTAATTTCATCAACAATGATAAAAACATAAAAAAATAATAAACCATTTCGAATAACAATTAATTCCACGTTGTTTTATCATTTATGTAGTCTTGTGTTGTATAATAAGCATTGGAAATGAGTACACGCTTTACATAATTCTTAAATTAGTCCGAGTTCTTAACCAGATGTACAGTCCGGTCTGGCAGAAAGCATGAAACTTGGCATGTATATTATATAGCTTATAGGTTTATAAGAAAATATGGAAGTAGAAACACGCCGAGCCGAGGTGTCAATGTTTCCCCTCTTTCCCCCCACTTTTGTATCTCTAATTTCAGTTTTTTAATATTTCCATGAAAACTGTGAAAGCTATCATCACGATGTCTAGGAGAAGTACATTATTCATAAAATTCTCTACAATATTGTCTATGGAAGTATAAAGCTAGAACTTATAATTTTCAAACAATATTTCTCTTTGATGACCTGAACGATAAGTAAGACTAGCGACTTTGCTCTTTTACCTGTGGCGATGTTGCTTCACAAAATTGTTCCTTGGGTGAAACTGATCCGATTAAGCTCAATAGTCATGAAATCGCACGTCACTACCCCCCACAACATCCCCACAAAGACAAAGGGAAAGGGCCGGTTTCCTCGGTGTAATCTATGCATTACTTCTTTTTGCTCTTAGCGACTAGGGCAAATCGTATATCATTTTCGTGTAATATAGGGACGAGTTAATCATTTCTGAAAAAATCGTTGCACCTTTTCATACAAAAATAACGATTTTATAGCAAAATAATGAAATTTTATGTATTTCATTAAGTATGGAAGTTATGGCATTTACAGTTACATCGCGGCAATTATCAACAAATAAAACATAGGACAGACTAGCCAATAACCCAGTTCTGATGATGGAATCCTGGAGAAGTCGAGGGAACTCCTCAAATATTAAAGGCATAAGATATAGTGATTTTTGTGTTTCTATAAGAACAGCATGCATTTACGTTCAGAACAGTGACAAAATCGTTATTTTTGTATGATAAGGTGCAACGATTTTTTCAGAAATGATTAACTCGTCCTTATATTACAGGAAAATGATATACGATTTGCCCTAGTCACTAAGAGCAAAAAGAAGTAATGCATAGTTTTCACCGAGGAAACCGGCCCTTTCCCCTTGCCTTTGTGAGGGGTAGTGACGTGCGATTTCATGACTATTGAGCTAAATCGGATCAGTTTGACCCAAGGAACAATTTTGTGAAGCAACATCGCCACAGGTAAAAGAGCAAAGTCGCTAGTCTTACTTATCGTTCAGGTCACCAAAGAGAAATATCGTTAGGGGAAAATGAGCATAGTTTGAAAATTATAAGTTCTAGCTTTATACTTCCAAAGACAATATTGTAGAGAATTTTATGAAGAACATATTTCTCCTAGACATCGTGATGGTAGCTTTCACGGTTTTCATGGAAATATTAAAAAACTGAAATCAGGGATACAAAAGTGGGGGGAAAGAGGGGAAACATTGACACCTCGGCGTGTTTCTACTTCCATATTTTCTTATAACAGCAGCAGGGACTGTACTCTCATACTAATTAGCCGTTTCCGCCCCGCACTAAATTTATTAATTGATAATTCAGTAATATGATTCGGAAGTTTATTATAAAATCGAACACAATCTCTAAGTGAGTCTCTATGGTTCATTTTATATATTGCTCGAATAGCCCTCTTCTGCAGAATAAATATGGTATGCTGTGAAAGTAACTAAAATAAACTAATCGAGCTGTTTTTCACGTCTGTTAACTGACGGATCTTGCTCACTGCAAAAGCTGCAGAACTTAGTCTAATCGAGAGGTTAACAATATGGGGACCCCACTAAAGTTTAGAATCTAAAGTTATACCAAGAAAAACTGTACTATCTACCGTTCCAATTCGTCATCCTTCACAACGACACTTGTTTGCTCATTCCTTACGTAACTATTAGTGACAAACTCAATACATTTAGTCTTTTTCTCATTTAATAATACATTTCGAGATAGCATTGTTTACATCACTGTGAGCTTGTTGCTGTCGTTTGAGTTTGAAAATAAGCGAGGTGTCGTGACTCGTGTCGTCTGCAAACAATACTATTATCATGGTGGGTCCTTACAAGAAATGGCAAGTCATTTATGTACATAAGGAACAGGAAAGGCCCCAATATTGATCCCTGTGGTACACCCATAGAGACCAATGACCCAGTTGATCTCTGTCCATTCACATCTACCCTTTGTATTCTACCATTTAAGTAGGACTTGAGTAAATTTAGTGCTGATCCTCTGACTCCATAATAATGGAGTTTCCTGATCAATGTTTCATGACACACACAGTCGAAGGCCTTAGATAAATCACAAAAGATACCTAAAGCATCTTGTGACTCCTCCCAGGCATCGAAAATATGCTTAATTAGCTCAACACCAGCATCAGTTGTCGAGCGATCCCATGTGAAGCCACATTGCTTATTACGCATTAAATTATTAAGGTTAAAATGTCGTACTAATTGAGAAAGAACCAATTTTTCAAATATTTTACTGAAATTTGGTAGCACAGATATTGGTCTAAAGTTAGTGGGGTCAGAGTGGCTACCGGATTTAAAAAAAGGAGTTATTTTACTATGTTTCATTAGATCAGGAAACTCGCCACAATCAACACTGTTGTTGAATTTAACTGCTAAGTCAGGCGCTATAATCTCAACTGAGAATTTTACGGCATGGACGGAGCCCCCCCAGAGGTCCTTAGTTTTTTTGACATTCATTGATCTAAATGCCTTTACTATATCTGAGATACAAACATGTTCGAAATAAAGGTCTCTACAACACTCAGGAACGTTATCTTCTAATAATGTGACGGCAGATAAGGGCAATAATTGTAACTGATCCATTTTTCCTATTATTACACTATCAACTTGAGTTCCACATGTATATCCACTGAACACGCGTGCCATATATAACCAGTGGACACTATAATTATAATCAGTTGCACCTGCCCACAGTCGAAATTGCCCCGCTGTACCTTATCTCAAATATCGTAGATAGGGTTTATTTTTAAAGGATAGTAATTCTGCATTGAACTTTTTTCTAAGAATTACTATTCAGACGAATCGACCCGACTTAAATGTGAAAAAAAAATCAGTCCTACTTTTTTGATGTCAATCGAAAAACTAGAATATAGAATTACTAATAAAAAAAAACCATAGTCTTCTTTCGGGAAAATCTATTTAGATATCATACTCGTATCTCTTTAGATGGATCTACGATATTCGGTATGTACTTTTCCTTCATGTCTAATATGTAGTAATTAGGTATTGGGACACCCGACGCCCTGTATATTACACATAACTTGGGTACTATAATGTTCTGAAGATACCATTACTTGCCAACCTTGCAGGAAATTGATCGCATCAATCAGATGTCAAGTGAAAGCGACTCCTTTATGAGGCCGTACGACGACGACTTGGCTCACTGGATTGCCCGCGATCCGTATTTGCAGCGTATGTTTGAAAACCCTGTGAGAACAGTTCCTAGACAAAAATTGATTCCAGAGTCTATGAACGAAGCAGATGAAACCAGAGAGATACCGCGACAAATGCTCACCCCTTCTATTCATAAAATAAAAGGCCTAAGCAAACGCCCCGAGAAACCTACTGATGATACAGATGATAGAAAATCATTTGCACTTACGCCTCTCGATAAGGGATATTTTGAACCAGATCTAAATGCAAAGAGCCAACGTAAGTAGTAGAATTTAAGTTATACTCGTAGCTATTGTGTTTAGTTTTATTAGAAACATTACATTTTTATTTCATAAATTCAGTATGAGTCAATTTAAGTACCTTCCATCACTCGCTCTTTTGTATCGTATAGTATTTTCTGAAAATATAGCTTTTCAGAAAGAGGTATATAAGGCTAGTTCAGATAGAGCGGAAGTCGCGCGGGTGCAAACCGCGCAAATAGCTACCTATTCGGTTGTCATCTGTATCTATATTGTCTGTTATATGGAAGACGACATTAGAACCGTATAATATACGTATTATCAGAAACAGTTAAAAAACGTGGTATGTAATTATAAATATCGCAGCATATTTATGTGGTACTTTTAGTATGGCACCATGTGTCGATCGTCAGATGGGTAAAAATCATATAAATATGCTTATTTCAAATTATACGTATTGATATTGTATGTAAGATATATTAATAAGTATTTTGTAGAAGAAGAGGTCGTAGTGGACACGGGCAGTATCCAGGAACCTTTGGCAGCTATGGTCAAAGAGCCACCCCGCCAAACTCGGCAGAATCCCAATCTCAGCCGAACCAAAACACTCGTCACCGAAAACATAGATAAACTGAGAAGCGGGCTGTAAGTATTTACTTGAAGTGATTCGTTTTTTTTAGTTAACTAAGGACATTGCGTTAGTTTCGGTCCACATATTCTAGTTTTCGTCCACACACGCATTTTAATACCCTTTTATTTTTATGTAGATACCTACTTAAATATTGTTTAATCAATAAGGTCTTAAGATAAATAAATAAATATGACTTATATGTGGAACTAACACAGTATGGTCTATTATACTATTTATAGCATCAAAAAGCGATTTTTTTTTTGTGTACGTACATGTTGTGTTATCCATGATTTTGAGTTACTGTACAGTACCCATGATACTTTTACCCTTGGAATTACTTTTGTACAAATGTAGGTAACCAAGGTCAACACGAGAATTGTTTTTATGCACGCGCATATTAGCAGTAAGAAACAAAAAACTATCGCAAGCTTTCTTTTGAGTAGCTTTTAGGGTAATTACTTGAGAAGGCTAGCTTTGCCGGTTTAGCTCGCAAATTTCAGCGCAAACTCAATAGCTTTTAGCTTTTATGTATATGTTGTAAGACCGCTCGCGGTTCAAAAAGTGGAATCTTGACCGTTGCGAGGGTTTCAAGGCACGAAGGTTAAACAAACTTTGCTATCGAGTGAAACACATAATTTCTCACCACACCAAGACGAACTAAATATTGACTATAAAACAAGAAACTACTTTACTCGTAAATCAAATCAATCAATTTATTCAATACAAATATTGAATAAATTGATTCAAAATCATCATTTATATAATATATTATAAGTAAAATCTACCAGCCCGCTTATGACATCAAGTTAAAATTTGTATGAAATTACTTTGCACTCTTGTGGATAAAATGCAATTTTGCTGTCTGATGTTTTCGAATAGCAAAGAGTCTTGATACTTCAAAAACGAGTGCTAAGTAATTTCATACAAAAACCTTATGCACAAAGCTGGCTGTTTCTTAAATGGATGGATTTGTAAATTGAAATAGATATCATACACGAAAGAAAAAACGGCAAGGCCCACTGGTGGCCGAGCCGGGAATCGAACCCGGGTCTTCAGCTTATACGCGGCTAACGTCTTTACCACTAGACCACCAGCCGCGGCGTTTTGGCGGGCGGGCACGATCTAGTGGTAAAGACGTCGTTAGCCGCGTAAGCTGAAGACCCGGGTTCGATTCCCGGCTCGGCCACCAGTAGGCCTTGTCGTTTTTGCTTTCGTGTATGATATCTATTTCAATTTATAATTTATATACAACCTGTTTTTATTGAATTCCGTTAACTTTAAGGGAAGGTTCTTTAGATCAAATACAATTAATTTCTCTAAGAAACTAGCATCTTAACTCTTACGGTTATCGAGTTATTAAAAAGATAAATATAGTAGTGACCCTGCCTGCTACGCCGCGGTCCCGGGTTCGAATCCCGGTAAGGGCATTTATTTGTGTGATGAGCACAGATATTTGTTCCTGAGTCATGGATGTCTATGTATATAAGTATTTGTATATATTATTATATATCGTTGTCTGAGTACCCAACCCACAACACAAGCCTTCTTGAGCTTACCGTGGGGCTCAGTCAATCTGTGTAAGAATGTCCTATAATATTTAATATAATATTTAATAATTACTGAATACGTGTGTGACAACCTTTACCAATTGACAACATTTCATTTTTCTTACCCCTTATTTTTATAATGGTGTGTAATAGTACTCAAAAAGTTAAGAGACCCGTATTTTTTCTTTTCATTTTATTTTGAGTTTAACCCCCTCATTTTTATTATTTAAAAACGCTTCGTTCTGAAAGGGCGTAAGTACATGTCTAGGCATAAAACACTATACGGCTGTAGTCAACTCACTAAAAAAAAGTAAAAGTATACTGTATCTGTGAATGTCAGCGATTACTTGACAGTGACATTTGACATTTTTCCGTTGTGTTTGATTTCATAAAATTAAACCCTGAAATAATCTTTGAAAATAAATTGTTAGTTTAAAGAACCCCATCATAAGCAATAAAAAAATGTACCGACAAGATCCCTTAATTACATGTTTCGTGCCAACTTGTAAACATAAAGCTTTAATCACGCTTTAATGTCGTCCGAAAAATATTTCTTTTTCGTACCGCACAGAAACAGGGCAGAATGGTGCGCCACTGTTAATAAGACGAATGTAAATGTATACAGAAACATGACAACTCAAGTGAAAAATCAATCGGAAAAAGAAGAACCTTCGAGGATAATTTATCTGTAGTAATAGACCTACCACCAAGTTCTGACTTCTCGGGACATGGGAGCTCCTAGAAACAGAAGTGAACTCTGAAAGTGACATTTACAGTACCAAAAACTTTATACTGTCTTTGATTGAAAATAGTCCGGAATGGAATACGTATCCCAAAATCATGTTGGTGGATTATAGAATGGCTTGAAAAACGCTGTAAAATGCTATCATTAAACATAATGTTGTGCAAGATAATAATATAGTACATTACGATACAAGTGCATAAAAAAAGAAGTTTGAAAAGAGTGGCAATAAATTAAAACACGACCGAAGGAAGTTATTAGGGAGTACCTACGTCATTCAGAGTAAACTCCGAATATGTAAATGTGCAGTGCATCATAGACTGCTCGTATGCAATAAAGTGAAGAAATCTTTGTACTTGACCGAACAATAAAACGAATTAATTAATTTATTTATTTTAGTTTTATTTGTATAAAAAATTGTATTTAAATACTTCTTCATGTTTCTGATTAAAAGGCTATCCATATCATTAAAAGCAACTTTACTTCTAAGGTCACTTATAAGCAAGAGCCATTCCTATGGCTTTACAAATAAGACCAATATAAGCTTGGTAATAAAACTAATAAGTTCCTACAAATAAAATTTAGTAAACTCAAAATAACATTATATACCTATATGAAAGAAATAACAGGCTTTTTCTTTTTTTTATGTATTTATTATTATTATAAATAAATAATAAGAAATCATTTCAACACTTATCAGTCAATATTATGTTAGTTTCTAATTAAAATACACAGAAGGGACGCACGAGCGTTTGCGTGGCGTCCGTTCCGCTTTTTACGACGTGCGTCCCTTCTGTGTATTTTACGCCTTAGTTATGTAAGCTGTCAGTGGTTAGAGCTGCAGAGAGAGGAACCGTCGGACTATTTGCGCTGTGTCCAAGATCACCACCTTCTGCATCTGACCCTTGATCCAACCACCTAGCGAAAATCTCAAGATGTTGGTCGAGACTCTTCGCTATGAGACCGTTCGTGGAAACACAGTCTCACTTAACTTGGGCCGAGTCCAGTAACATCGGACCCCATATGACTGACGGCTCTTCGGTCCGCTTGATCAGCCACATGATGAAACAAACGGAGTGTTTGCATCCTCCTTCTCTTGCAGCACAATTTTCACATTTGACATCTAAAATGATATCCTCGGCTTCATTGATTCGTGCAAGCACTGAATACAGTTTGGAATTAACGTTATGTTTGGGTGTGACCCTACACCTGACGAAACATGACCCTCTCTCTCCTCACTTCTGCGTATCCAATCGCAGTTTCTACGTAGGTGTCTCGGGGTAGAAAGAAGGGTTTTTGCTCCGCGAACGGCCGCAGAGTTAAAGCTATCGCTTTCGCACATAAATTGTGCATGAGCATTATATTATCTACTCGTGGCAGATTGCGAGAATCTGCCACCTCGTAGCCCTCCGTAACTTTCATTAATGAGTTTAATCTCTGTAAAAATTGAACTCAAACGTATAAATTGACAAATACTTGAACAGACATAAACAATAAAATACCTATCATACCATGTCAATAAACTGTCAGTGTCAAACCGCTACTTTCCTCTGACGACGGGCGGAATATAGGCACCGGAATACTTCTAATCTGCCTAAAACTTGGTTTAGCCAAGTTATTTTGAATTTTCTCAAGATTAACTGAATCTAAAAATCCAATTTATTTTTTATGTACTCAGCAAGCCCTAATCTACAAATAGACATCAATTTTTAGCCATTGTAAAAAAATGAAATGTTGTCAATTCCTAATGTTATTTGTTTTGACATGTGCTGTCAATCACTTGACACTAACTTGAATGTTATTCTTAAGGGTCTCTCACACTAATAAATTAATTTATTATGTATGAAAATGATGAAAAATATTTTTTTGCGAATTTAACTAAAACTGATATACAGGGTGGTTCCTTATAACGAACCTAACTACGTGTCGAATTTAACGGAAAACAAAAACAACACCGTGTATAGTAGTGTGACTACTTGAAAAAAGAATAAATCAAAAAATATTCAATAAAATAATTTGATTTGTTCCCTAGTTGTATGGATGGATTTGATTTAGTTTAATGCTGTACAGTACAGCAACGAGTTAAGGTGAAGAAATGTACACATATTTATGAACTTGACTGTACAGATAATATTAATATAATTCCTTCGTGTTGATGTGGTGAAAATTTTCGTGTTTCACTCGTTGCCAACGCTCGAGATTCCACATTCTGAACCACTCTTATTTGGAATCTTTCGCTTGCTCGGGTATCAATTTTGGCACGAGTGCTCAAACAACAACTTTATCCAAACAAATAACTATTGAATTTGAATTTTTAACACAGCTTCGAACATTCTAAGATCATTCAACTATGTTTATCAGCCTAAAGAAATGAAAAACTACCTAACTGCTAAAATCATTGAAAGATTAAAGCTCAAAATTTCAATCCTAACATAATATAGGTAGATAATATTAGATGGATTTTAGAACTTAGTCAGCTCGATTTCGACGGACATCAACTAGTATTGAAAATGTATCTCTTTATCGGACACTAATTTATTTCAATATTTGATTTTACTAAATGACATGTAGTAGTTAGTAGTGATAGTGCCTATTGAAGGAACCTACAAGATCAAACCCTCGAAAAACAGATTTTTTTTTATACATTGATACATTTTAAAGTTAACATATACACGGTGTAACATGAAAAAACCAAATAATTTTAACAGCGTATTCCTCATCATATTATAAGAGTAAAATGTCATAAGTATAAACTTTTCTGGATGTCGCCTACTTTCAGAGTTATAAGCATTTAAAATGAATAATAATTACTTAATATTTATTAGATGAAATAGTATTTTATACAATCGTGATATAACACAAAGCTTTTCAGTCGAGTACCATGTGAAAAGCTTAATCATATCACTATTGTATACAATACTTTTTCTATGAATCATCATCTTCATCATCAATGGACGAAAAATATCATCATTCAAGTTAAAATTAATGTTAATAGCGTCGTTCACCGTTGTATCAACATTGAATTACCTGGCAACCAATTGTTTGTAATAACCAAGTAATAACCGTCTCTGATTGGTCGATAACGATATAGATAAAAAAAATGTGTTTCAGATGCAGAAAAATTTGCCAGGTATCGCAAATTAGTATAGAACTTGTATAGAGTTCTATTTAAAGTGAAGTGTAATGAAATATTACAGTTGACTAAGTGTCAAACACTGAAAAGTCAGCACGTATAGTTAGTTTAGTCTGTGGTGCCCTAATTGACAGATTAAAGTCGACGCGTAGAACAACGCTATTTTGATGGCGAAGATGCTGTTATCGGACATAATCTAACTATCCTCGTTGATAAATGTCAAAAAAATAACTAGTAACTAATTGTAAAAAAAGTATTTTTTTGGAAAATAACTAACAAAAAATTACACAAAAAAATATTTTTTTGCCGAAATTTTTTTGACGGCATATAACATTGTATCTATTTTTCCCTGCTGCCAGAAATGCGTAGGTAGTTAAAATCTTTCGTTTCTCTCGTGATAAACCGTGTATAATGATGAAATTTGGTACATAGGCAAAATTAATGCACATTTAAAGCGAATGAATAACAGCTAAAAATTAGAACTTAATAGGTATTAAAAATCGAAAAATAGGTATTGCTATAATATTCTACCGAGGCACATTAACGTAATCCTGTACTTACTCTATGTAACATGGGATATCATCTTAAATGAAAGAATCTTCTGTTTTCTTTCAACAATTTTATTAAGCTTTTTTGATTGATTTTTCTGTTCTAAACCTACTTCACCTTTTAAGTACCTATTGACCTGATGATATTACAAATTAAAATAATCAGTTTAATCACAGTATACGTATAAAAAACCTAATGCGTGTCTCGCCTACACGCCTTTGTTCGTGTACTTACGAGCAGGTATGAGTATTATAACTATTATAAGAAGAAATGATTTATCTAATTTCATAGTTGACTTATGTATGGGTCAACTGGAAGTAAAATACCATGCCTTACGTATTTTGTGTCATAAATATAAACGGTGTTTTTTTGAGTCTTCTTAGCTCTTTTCCATCTTTACCCACATTTATAATCCTATTCATGAATTCTTTTATTAACCATGAACAATAAGCAGAAAAATAAAAAATAAAAAAGGATAGGTACTATTTTTTTTAATTAATGCTATAGGTATATATAGGTAATACTGCCGCTGAGGTCCGCCCTGTTGATCGCTAAAAGATAGATTATGTTCCGAATAAAGTCTGGCTAATGAAAGTTGAACCCAGTATTTTTTTAAAACAGCAACTCTGGATGTCATATCATCGATTGTCATCTGTCAGTGTGACTGTCACTTTATGAATTTCGGTAAAAGTTAACAGCGAAATCTATAAATAATAATGAATAACACCATAAAAATTAGTAAAGTAAGTGCTGTAAATTAATTAGAATTAATAAAAAAGAAACCATGTTATCAATGTGTTGCCAGCTCCAATATTTTTGAAATTGCCACGTTTTTTCGGGCTCAACTTTCATTAGCCAGACTCTAGTTATTCTAAAGTGGAGCTATTGAAAACACTCTTCATTTAAAAAAAAATCTTTGACTAAAAATAAGGAAATTAAATTGTATCTTCGCATACAATTCTCATTTTTTTAAATTGTTTCTACGTCCATTGTTTATTCTCTCTCTCTCTCTCTTTCTCGTTGCTATGATTTTTGTACATTATAATTCGAGTTTTTAATCTTTATTCATTAACTCTTCTTTGCATGGTGATGGTTTATATTATAACATTGACCTGTTAAATATAGGTAGTCTTGTGGGTGATTGACATTTATTTTAAGACTATTATGTTTCAACAACAGTATACCTTGAAATAGAACATACTAGTGATTAAAAAAATAAACAGAATTTTGACATTTATACTTTTTATTCGCGGGCTCGCCGTTTCGCGCCATTTACGAAAATTGCTGACCTTGTATTCTGGATTTTGAACGATAGTACCACAAAAATATGGATATTTGCGGAAAAAATCATGTGCACCAGGTATGCCATTTAATATTATGGCAGGTTTTGTGCATACATTTTCGAAATTGGAACATAAAGTACTTAACTCGAAACTCTCGAAAGTATATGTACACGTGATGGAAATTTCCATGATTATGCAACAACGTCACTCGTAAAGTATGGTGAATCATTTGTTAGTGAGATGAATGATGAACAAGTGATCGAAGCTTTTTCAAAAACCGGCCAAGAGCGTGTCAGGCCACGTTCAGTGTAGGGTTCCGTAGTTTTCCGTATTATTCTCAAAAACTACTGAACCTATCAAGTTCAAAACAATTTTCCTAGAAAGTCTTTATAAAGTTCTACTTTTGTGATTTTTTCATATTTTTTAAACATATAGTTCAAAAGTTAGAGGGGGGCGACGCACTTTTTTTTCCTTTAGGAGCGATTATTTCCGAAAATAATAATATTATCAAAAAACGATCTTAGTAAACTCTTATTCATTTTTAAACACCTATCCAACAATATATCATATGTTGGGGTTGGAATGAAAAAAAATGTCAACCCCACTTTACATGTAGGGGGGGTACCCTAATAAAACATTTTTTCCATTTTTTATCTTTGCACTTTATTGGCGTGACAGATATACATATTGGTACCAAATTTCAGCTTTCTAGTGCTAACGGTTACTGAGATTATCCGCGGACGGACGGACGGACAGACAGACAAGGCGAAACTATAAGGGTTCCTAGTTGACTACGGAACCCTAAAAAGCTTAGAAATGCCCGGATTTACAAATTTCCGACTGTTTTCACGAAAAAAAAACTTTAATATATTTACTAAGTACCTACCTATTGTACCTACTACGCTTATGGTCAGAGTTTGCATAGTGATGGAAATTTTCATCATATCAAAAAATAGAGATATTTCGTAAATTTTGCCTGATATGTAATTTTTTATTTATTTTTACCGTAATGTGGAGGTCGACTAACGTTATCGTGATTTCTTTCAAAAAGAAATAAACAATCATGCAAAAAAGGGTTAATAACATATTAACCAAGATACCCCTAAACTTCTTGGGTTGGGTCAAATAGTGCTCCTCGGTTAATGGCAACCTACAATGTATATGTCGCAGGGAAATGGCCAAAACAGAGATTTGATCAAATTTCTAAGGGATTTGATCAAATCACGCAGGATGTCAAAATGGCGAATCCATTTCATCATTTCTCTAGAAAATTTCAGTCGTTTGACTAAATCCCTGACTCTGTTTAGTGAGATCACAAAATCGGCCAATAGACACGCCACGTTTTGTCATTTCACTAGATTTGTTTAGGGATTTGATAAAATCCCTGAACCACGACAGTGAGTTGACGAAACGAACTCAAAAAGTCAACTAGTTTTAACATTTCCCTAAACAAATTTAGGGAAATGATAAAGTCTCAACTGGTGATTTGATCAAATGTCCAAACTGGTTTCGTGAAATGACAAAGCCAAGAATCTAATATAACCAATTAGATTTATTAGACTCTTGCCTTTGTGACTTGATTTGATTGAATCCTTAACTAGATTAGTGAAATGGTAAAATTGAATCCGTTTTTAAGAGTTTTTGGTTTTCTATAAATAAGAAAAAAAAAAGAATAAGTGAAGAAACAAAGCTAAAAATGATTCATTTCAAATTATTTTCATATTTATTAAAAAAAATTGTCTTTTCACTGAACTTGTTTAGCGAAATGATAAAACTAGTTGACTTTATAAGCTCGTTTCGTCAACTTACTGACGTGGTTCAGGGATTTTATCAAATCCCTAAACAAATCTAGTGAAATGACAAAACGTGGCGTGTCTGTTGGTCGATTTTGTGATTTTACTAAACCGAGTAAGGGATTTAGTCAAATGACTGAAATTTTCTAGAGAAATGATAAAATGGATTCGCCATTTTGACATCCTGCGTGATTTGATCATATCCCTTAGTGATTTGATGAAATCGCTGTTTTGGCCATTTCCCTGCGACATATATATATAGTCTAAATAAGTATCATTATTAATTTCCCTTTATTACTCAAATCTTGACACCCGAGAAGGCACTTTTCTGACCTTTAGTTGTAATATAGATTAGTAAGCCAAAATTTTTCCTGTACTTAGTTGCGTTCTATTGTGACTCAGTAGTCAGTAAAGTATTAATTACAGGGCTAATAAGGACTACCGATTACCCGTCTCCTTACTGCCAACCAACCTGGGCTGGTTGAAAATTAATACTATTGAGGATGAGGAGAGGTGAAATTGAAATGATTTTTATTACATTTAGAGAATATCCGCTACCCTAATACAATACCCTATATCACGCATGGAACTATTCCGTTCGCAGGTCAATACCTACTCTCACTAAAAAACTCTAGTTATTTTTATTACAATCTTAAGTTTCACTAATTGGCCAGTTTTTAGATGTCAGCTGGGCACATTTACATGTTCCACCCCGTACTGCCTATACCATTATTTTTATGTATGTAAATACATATCAATGTGAAACTTGCCTTATTCGTACCTCCTAAGAGAAAGTGCTTATTATCAGGAAATGTAACAAAAAGAACAATCATTGAAAGTAAAATATTTTTTATTTATTTACTAATCAACAAAAATAACAAATTGAATATGAACTTACATAACTTCTGAGGAAAATAACTTTAAAAAAGTAGAAATGGTACGATTGAGGTATATTTGTTCGTAAAACGTACCCGTATGTCCTTATGTCACGGTTAAGATCCTACAGGGTGTAACAAAAATGGTGGTGATCCGTTTAAGGGCGTATTCAGTATCGTATTCTCATCAGGAAAAAGTAGGATAAAAAATTTTTTTCGCAAAAAATGTTTTTATCTTTGTATGGAGATTCGACCGATTCGCGCGGCCCGGCTCATACAAAAGTGAAAATTTTTTTAGCGAAAAAAAATTTTTCTTCTACTTTTTCCTGATAAGAATACGATACTGAGTACGCCCTTAAACGGATCACCACCATTTTTGTTACACTCTGTATAATTAAAATATTAGTTTCATAATCAGAGCAATTAACATACAAGTATAAACATATAACATATAGGTAATAAAAACACTGTGTAATTATGGGTCTGCTCTATTAAGGGTTCCGTACCAAAAAGGTACAAAAGGAACCCTAAAGGCCGGTTCACACGTATTAAGTAGTCAAGTAATTAACTAAATTTTAACTTAATTTTAAGCGACTTAATTTTAAGTAAGCGTTTACACGTCGTAAACAGCTAAGCTCTTTAGTCATCCTGAAATGGACGATCAACGGCGCGTTCAAGTCATTCATTCAGTAATTAATTAAATTCGTATTCAGCGAGGTTTTAGACGAACTGAAGGATGAAATAGACAGGGAAACGAGAGCACCCACGAGACTGGATGAGAAACTGGATAAGCAGAAGGAATGAATATGGGGCTAGTGCAACTTTGTTTAACATAATTATTCTTCAATAAACTTCACTGTAGTGTCTTCCGACCACTTCGAAAAAAGATAACTCACGAACATACGATCGCAACCGCTCCGCCAAACTTATACAATTAACTAATATTACTTAATATTACTTATATAACTAATTATAAACTTATCAAGTGGTAGTTCACGCCCACCTACTTAACCGAAAAATAGACAAAATTCTAATTTACTTGCTTAAGTGCACGCTAAATATTAACTTGTAACTTATTACTAAATTGATTGTTTACACGCTTTAAGTCGCTTAAAATTAAGTTAAAATTTAGTTAATTACTTGACAACTTAATACGTGTGAACCGGCCTTTATGGTGCGACTCTGTTCGTCTGTCACATTATTAAATATCTCGAGAACTACTTACGCTATCGATTTAAAACTTGTCATAGTTATGAAAATTGTTAACCTCTATAAATAGAAGGCATAATTTTTATTAATTTAATAATTTTAATTGTAGAAAATGGGCAAAATTAAAGGGGGGCAAGCTGTAAATTTCAAGTTACTAGGTCAAGTGGGGTATCGTTAGAAAGAGCTCAAATTGAACGTAAATAAACAATTTTTTTTATATTTTTGCTCTAAAAAAAATTTTTTTTTGAAGGAAAATGTAAAAAAATATCCCCCCCCCCCCCCCTCCCTATCTCCGAAGTTTACCAACTAAAAATTATGAACATTTCACGGAATATTGGTTTTATACTAAATATAACAGGAAAAATAAAACTGTGTCTGTATCTTCAAAACTTTTTTTCTAATTGACAAAAAACCTTTCAGATTTAACTTTCTATTTTACCACCCTTTTAGATGTATATTGTACTTCAAATTAATACTAGATTTTATGTAATACATTCATCTTTCAAATAAAGTAAAAACCATCGAAATCGGTTAACATTATAAAGAATTATCCCTAAAGACTCGACTAGAAGTATAGGTACTAATAATGAGCATTATTTTGTATAGCGCCATCTCTCGGTGAATTTGCTAACTAATTTGCGCGACATGTATAGTATGTTGGTTTTTCAGGGACAATTATTTATAATGTTAACCGATTTCGTCAGTTTTTACTTTATTAAAAAAATATAAGTTAGGCATATATCACCATCCTTGCGTTATCCCATCCCGACATTTGCCACGGCTCATGGGAGCCTGGGTCCGCTTTGACAAGTCATCCCAAGATATGGCGTAGGCACTAGTTTTACGAAAGCGACTGCCATCTGACCTTGCAACCCAAGGGTAACTAGAATTACTTATTAGAATTTAACTGTGCGGGTGCTATTTCCATTTCCATGTCCCGGTAAATTGTCTTGTCATGAATATCATAAAAACTCACGTAAGTAATGAAACTGTTTTTGTATTCAACCTAAAGCGATTTCATGTACCTAGTTATAAAATCTCATTCTAAACAATTTCTGGAGTTAAACCTCGACTATGATAACCGATATAAGATGTGGGAGGAATATACCTTCGCCTGATCAAGAATATAAAAAAACCTGCCAAGTGCGAGTCAGACTCGCCTACCGAGGGTTCCGTACAAACTTTCAATAGTTAAAATAATCTCGAGTTTCTCAGATAACTCTAAAGACTGTATACATTATGTACGAATGATGAGTATTATTGTGTACAGCGCCATCTCTCGGTGAATTCGCTTACTAATTTGTGCGACCTGTATAGTATGTTGGTTTTTCAGGGATATTTCTTTATAATGTTAACCGATTTCGACAGTTTTTATTTTATTTGAAAGAAGATATTTTACGTAATATCTCGTATTCATTTCAAGAACAATATACATCCGCAAGGGTGGGTATATTGAAAGTTAAAATCTGAAAAGATTTTAGTTAATTAAAAAAAAAATCCAAAATACAGACATGATTTTATTTTTACTGTAATATTTGGCACAAGACTAATGTTTCGTAAAATTTTCATTATTTTTCGTCGGTAAACTTCGGAGATAAGGACGGGGACGGTATTTTTTTTACATTTTCCTTCAAAATTCTTTTTTTTTCACAACAAAAAAAATATAAAAAATAGTTTTGATATGTACAATTTGAGTTCTTTCTAACGATTCCCCACTTGACCTAGTAACTTGACATTTACAGTTTGCCCCCCTTTAATTTTTGCCATTTTCTATTATTAATATTAATAAATTAAAAAAAAAAATACCTTCAATTAGTAGAGGTTAACAATGTTCATAACTATTCCAAATTTCAAATCGATAGCATACGTAGTTCTCGAGATATTTAACAATGTGACAGACGGACAGACAGACAGACAGACGGACAGAGCGGCGCCATAAGGGTTCCTTTTGTACCTTTTTGGTACGGAACCCTAATAAGACAGAATTGAATATGACAGTTAATTATTTAGACAGGCGATGGGATAACCGTAACCACATTTTTATTTCTTGTTTAATAGTAAGGCGGCCAAATTGAAAAAAGTCGTCTAGTTTTGTAGTTGATGTGACTGGAGAGTATACTGCTGACAAGTGGTATCGTTGTGATTGGTAGACTTTACTGAGTACGAAATAATGACTTGTCACATTCTCAGACTGTGGGGGGGTTAACTATGACGTCACAAAAACCGCGGTCCTGGGTTTCAATTTTTTGCCAATTTGTCTAGAGCCCCTTATCCAATTTTGAAAAATGAGGTGTCGATTGAAAGCGTATAAGTAACATGCTGATTAAGATTTCTTATAGGTGAAAAGTATACCTAGTGTTCTTAGTTATTTTTTTATTAACATTAATGCAAAAGAAAACGTTTTTTTTACTCTCTTTTTTGACTTTTGTGACTCAAAAAGGTAATGAAAACGGCCACTTAGATAAAACATATGTTATATAAATAATTTAGCCACATTGTTAAGCTATCCGTTACTAAATTTCTTCGATCGGATAATAAATAAGCAAACTACAAGCACATAACTGAATTCGAGGCACACCGTTTGACACGCGTTCCCAGACATTCGGCGTCAAACAAATTACACCTCGCACAAAAAATTAACCTATCAATATTGGTATAATTTCAAAGTACAATTAAAGTCCTTTAAGAAACAATATCTACCATTTTCTTAAAATCAATAATCGCCAGTCTGCGGTCGAATCGTTTCGAACTTCCTTTTTTACGCACTTGTATCGTAATGTACTATTTTGATATTGTTGATATTTTTGGAAATAATCGCTCTAAAAGTTTAAAAAAATGCGTCCTTCCCCCCTCTAACTTTTGAACCATAAGTTAAAAAATTTGAAAAAAATCACAAAAGTAGAACTTTATAAAGACTTCCTAGGAAAATTATTTTGGTTTCGATAGGTTGTTAACAGTTTTGGAAAAAAATACGGGAAACTACGGAACCTTACACTGAGCGTGGCCGACACGCTCGTGGCCGGTTTTTAACTGAAAAATATTTTATTAAAGTTACCGGCAGCCATTAAACATATTTTAATTTAAATAATGGCGTGCAATATTGAACATCTTTTTATCTTATAAAAGTAAATTAAATTACACTAATCAATCATTACTTTGCGAGATTTAGTAAATAAACTCATTCAGTGGGAAATACTGTTGTAAAATCTGAGCTTTTTATGTCTCTAAACGCGAGTCTCGTTACGCGACCCAGTTTTGTAGCATTATTTAGTTTCTGTGAATGTCGTTTCAACATATCCTATCTAATTTTTCTGAGAGTCTGATTCTTTAATGGTCGATTTTCTTACATAAATACATGACCTACCTATATTTCTCGCATATTTTTATTATTATTTATCATTTATTTATCTTTTCTCTTAAGCTAGGTTTCTTACAATATGAGTATAAAAGTAAAATAAAAAAAACACTTACAAAACAATATAAAACATATAAACACATTATAAAAAACCTAACCTAGGGTGCCGCCAGCAGCGGGGCAGGGCCCAAGCTGCCGGTGGTTAGGGCTGCAGAGAGAGGAACCGTCGGACTATCCGCGCTGTGTCCAAGATCACCGCCTTCTGTATCTGGCCCTCGATCCAGTCACCTAGCGAGAGTCTCTTAAGATGTTGGTCGAGACTCTTCGCTATGAGACCGTTCGCTGAAACGACTATCGGAACAATGATCGTTGATTCAACATCCCACATGGCGGTTATCTCGTGAGCCAAGTCTAGGTACTTACTGGACTTGTCCTTCTCGGCTTTCACGAGATTCTCATCATGGGGGATGGTGATGTCAACGAGCACTGCCCGGCGTTGCGGTCGATCTATTATCACAATGTCAGGCTTATTGGCTACAATAGTCCTGTCAGTGATAATAGATCGATCCCAATAGAGCGTGGCACGACCATTTTCGAGAACTGCATGGCGCAGGTAAGTACTTGTAGTAAGGTACTTTGCGGTCCACAAGGCCGTATTGAAGAGCAAGTTGCTGGTGAATAATCCTGGCTACGAGATTATGTCTGTGCAAGTACTCGCCGTTAGCAAGATGAGAACAACCGGAAATGATATGCCTGAGTGACTCTCAGGGACCGGAATGTCGACCGTACCGTCCTTCAGGATATATTTCCGGTAGTTTACCCTCGGTTTCTCCGAAGAGGTCCCCGAATCGTAACCAGTTCACCGATGCGAGCAAATCTACATCGGGTCCCGTGAGGGCCTTGTAGAACCGCCCGTGTAGCTGCTTGCTCTCCCATACCGCCTTGCGGTCCGCAGTACTTAGTACCACAGGTTTGCGCCAGTTCTCTTTTGCCAAGGAGAGCGGCGTGAGGTTTCCGTCTACTGCCACCACATCACGATGCATCCCACACTCGTTGTTAAGGAAGTAATTCCTGAGATTGTACACCTCACGGTTGTGGAGATTTTTGGCGTTTAGGAAGCCTCGACCTCCGCATTTCCGTGCGATGTACAATCTCATATTATTTATTATTTTTATGTCGCATTTCGGCTTTTGTATAGGTCGCACTTCTAATTTGCATCATTCATTATAAATACGTTCGTTATAGTATATGTACGTTCTTACGTTAATGGATTATTCAGGTGACAGGTAGATATCGCGCATTAATTTGGTAGATTTGGTGATCATTGCAAGCGTGACTGAAACTCCAAGAAGTAATGAAATACCTATTATACTTACCTATTTACTATTGACGCTATAACTAATAGGTAAACTGTAGGTACTGTATGAAATTAAAAGACATGATTTGAAACTTTCAGCTGTCGTGTTGATGTTTTAGGGCAATCTTCTTCGTAGAATTATCTTTTCTCTCATTAACTAAATTTCAGAACTCTATCTTCGTAAATTGGTTTATTTTTTAATACTATCGCAGCAATCTTCCTACAGCAAAAGAAGGCACATTTATTATGTTACTGCTTTAACACTTTTGTTTAAAATTGGGTATAAGTACGTTTAATACTCGTAGCCTACCTTCATTGTAGATATCATTGTAGACAACCCTTTAGAGTATAGACATTTGTTTCTTAGCCTCTGCATCCTTAGAAGCCAAAACTTGCAAACTTGCGGTCGCTATAATATTGTAAACGTTTCAGCAACGGGCACGAAGAAGGTTTGATGGGAGAGAAGGGCAGAGAGAACATTCACGTGCTGGAGGCCTCCAGCAACGACCCCATAGACCCGCTGTTGTTTGCCGCCGTGGGCGGGGCTATTGCGGCAGCTGTCAGCCTCACCATATTCGGATTCACCTTCGCGTGGTATACGTGAGTGTGCTTACAGATTATAATATTCGATGTATTAAATTTCCCTAGCAAGAGTAATATAAAACACTTGATTCGTATCAATATCGCAATATTCGTGGGAAAGGTACCTACGTAATTAAACTTTTTTTCCCCTCACTAGCTCGGAAACACGTGTTTTGTCCTTTTATACCAGCGGGTAAAAACGCATTTTATCCACTAGTGGGTAAAGTAATTTGACCTTGAATAAAGTCAAATTAACTGCTTTAAAATTGATAAAAGCAGGTGAATCTAGTAATAAAGATGATTTACCACCTGTGGAACTACTGGAAGCAGTGATAAACGCATTTTTTGCGTTGTAGTTTCCTCGCTATAGTGAGGGGAAAAGTTTTGTGTTACACTCGGATGCAAATGTATTTTACTTCTCGTGTGTTAAAAAACTCGCAAGTTCAGGATTCTATTCTCGAACCACTCGCTTCGCTCGTGGTTCAACTATAGAATCCTTTCACTTACTCGTTTTTCAATTCCACACTCGGCGTTAAAATACAACTTTGCCCCCTTGTATAACAAATAACTATTTTGTTAATAACACATAAATATAAAAAATACAGGATACACAATCAGCTAAAAAAAACCGGCCAAGTGCGGGTCAGACTCGCCCACCGTGGGTTCCGTACAAACTCAATAATAGTTAAAATAATCTCAAGTTTCTCAGATAACTCTAAAGACTGTATACAGTATGTACGAATGATGTGTATTATTGTGTACAGCGCCATCTCTCGGTGAATTTACTAACTAATTTGTGCGACTTGCATAGTATGTTGGTTTTTCAGGGATAATTCTTTATAATGTTAACCGATTTCGACAGTTTTTATTTTATTTGAAAGAATATATTTTACGTAATATCTCGTATTCATTTCAAAAACGATATACATCTGCAAGGCTGGGTAAATTGAAAGTTAAAAAAAGTTTTTTGTTATTATGCGAAAAAGTTTCCAAAATACAGACATGGTTTTATTTTTCCTGTAATATTTAGCACAAAACGAGTGTTTCGTAAAATTTTTATCAATTTTCGTCGGTAAACTTCGGAGATAAGGAGGGGGGGGGGGGGGGTATTTTTTACATTTTCCTTCAAATTATTTTTTTTTCCACAACAAAAAAATTATAAAAAATAGTTTGATATGTACAATTTGAGCTCTTTCTAACGATATCCCACTTCACCTAGTAACTTGACATTTACAGTTTGCCCTTTTCTTTGCCATTTTCTATAATTAATATTAATAAATTTAAAAAGATTATACCTTCAATTTGTAGAGGTTGACAATGTTCATAACTATTCCAAATTTCAAGTCGATAGCATAAGTAGTTCTCGAGATATTTAGCAATGTGACAGACGGACAGACGGACACAGCAGCGCCATAAGGGTTCCTTTCCTTTTGTACCTTTTTGGTACGGATCCCTAAAAATGGCCCCTCAAATATGCCTCCCGTACAAATGCGGAGTCGATGTCGATTAGTCTTGTTTGTACTGCAAACAGTGACAGTTGTCCGGAATTACGAAAGTGCTCAATGAAGAATTGGCAAAATAGTAATCAGAAACCATGCAGAAAGGATGGAATATATTTCTTTAAGTTATATCTTTGGATTACATTACAAAATGAATGAATACCTACTCGTCGTAATTTAACAGATTTAAATTAAAAAAAATATTAGTTATACTTCCGTGTTAAAGACCGTCAAGGAACAAAAACTAATGAGTCGCTATTAGGTCTGTATTTTAATATTTTTTTATATGGATTTTATAGATTGTAATCTTAATAAATTCTTTTATATAAGATTTTCACAAAATCCCCACCGGTTTGCAGAATGGAATATCTATTATAGCGTGAAGAAATGTGACGCACTTTTTAAAGCCAAGCTACACGAGTGTTGTTGATATGAGAAACGTCAGTTCGGTCAGAGTCAGTTGTATGATCGGTATGCTTAGTGTAAATGAATAGTCGAAAGTCGTTGGTTTTTTTCATAGAAAATATTTTAATGTGTATTTTTTCCAGCTAGATCCAGAGATACTTGGAGGCCCTGTCAATTTTTATTTATACATATATGATATGACATTTGCTTCAGAAATCCATATACTTATGTATTGTAATAAATAGAGATCGTTATCAAGGTGCACTTTTCGTGGCAAATGGTACGGTTGGCAAAAAAAAACAAATACTCACATTAAAATATTCATTTTGTTCTTAACTACAAAATAAATACTTACCTTCTTAGGATTACACCTCTATGGTACAAAGCCTTTTCCAACCAACTATATATTTTTAAAACAATATACGTCAAATGACATTAATTATGTCATAAAAATACATTACGCGATTTTAATCCAAATAATCAAATGCACTCTAGATACGACTATCTAGAACTGTTATTCAAGTACCTAGTTAGAGTCCAAAGTAATGCACGACGTAAGACGAGCACGGGGGAGTGTAATAAAGTGCACGAATAATCCTAGTATCTTCATTCACAGTATGGATTTGACACAATACCCAGATTTTATAACAACCTTCCTGGTAATTTAGTTATTTAAAAGTGTTTTTTTTCTAATCGACGTGAACGACTGACAGCCAAATGTGTTGAACAAATTTTAGTTATTTATTCAATGTAATTTGGATAAGTAATTATAAATATGTATATATTTCTTAATTGGTTAAGTATATAATGTTTTAAATACTTGTGTATTTGTTTTTTTGCCAACCATACTTTGCCACCAATACAGTACGCTGATAACGATCTTTAGTAATAAACGGATTACAAGTCACCAACATAAAGAGGACACTATTGTATTTTTAAAGTTAACATAAATAAAAATGTAAAAATGCGGCCTTTTTTGGTATTTCTACTTATTATGGAATAAATATTTAATACTTATTATATATTGATAGTGGCTCCATTCGTTCAGTATTCGTCCGCAATTCACTTTCATAAGTCATTTGAACATATTACGATTACTAGGTATTTTGATAAAGAGTCTTTAGTGTGTCGCAGTTCCATTTACAATTTTGATACTTAGGTCTTATTACACTAAGTTGGTTATGGCATGAATTATTTTTTTTCTAAGAAGATAAGAAGTTAACGTTATATTAGCATCAACAAGAATGTGACAAACGTCATTTATTATAGACCCAGATATTTGAACATTTTTGTTTGGAACTGTGCGTCTTGTATTTAATGTCATTGAAATAGCATGATTCTTTTTATTCGCACAGGTTGGCCAAAAAAGCGAAGGCAGCTGCTGACGTGGACTATCCGGCGTACGGGGTGACGGGGCCCACGGTCGACTCGTCAGGGGACAGGAAGCTCGCACACTCGGCGCACATGTACCATTATCAGCACCAGAAGCAACAGATCATTGCAATGGAAAAGTGAGTTTTTACTGTGGCTCTTTATTATTGTCTCATAATATTGTTGACGAATAAACGTTTATTTGATATAGGTATGATTAACTGAAAAAAATGCCAATCTCTAATTTAACTTACAAGTTAAAAGTTTAAAATTCGAGTCAATTGAGGATTGACTTGAAGCATTCTTTCACGTTGACCTATTTAAGATTTTTAAACTTAAAGATATAACCTCGTTTTTTTAGAATTAGAAATTTAGTAATCAAAGAAGCAGTCGTCGACAACCTATCTTCTTAGTACAAATATTAGATGTTAAGAATTTTAACCAGAACAAGAGCATAACAGGTCCATAGGTATTAGTTATTTTTCATCACATTTGCTCTTTAAAGGTATCCTTGCGTCTACGTGTACTGAAGCATAATGTACTATTTTATTCCCAATGGAATAATGGATTTAGTTTTAAAAATTAATACAATCCATACAATACTTCAGGCAAAGGATGCTTCAATCTGCCAAGGATTTTTATTACACAGCCAAAATTTGATTATTAAGCTATACAATATATTATACGGTATGAAAAATGCATTTTATTTATGTTTTACAATTATTTCAGTGTGTTTTGCATTATTTCGTAAATTTAATTCAGATAAATTGTTATAATTTACAATCTGACAATATGCTCTCTAACTCTACTCGCGCTTGACCGCGTGCGTACGCGAGGCAGCCACCGTTGCAACGGAGAGTACAACAGATCAAAATATTTAAATGAATGAAATAGTACATTTCGTTATAAGTGCGAGAAGTATGTCATTATCGCACGTGTGACGAACGATGTTTTTTAATACAGTTGCGAAAAACACTACTACAACGAAATAAAACAATCCGAACTCTCAATTTTCGCATTGACATTGACGCAGTACATTTGACAATTCAAAGGCGTTGAAGCTTTTAAACTTGCGGGCATATTTTCGATTTTGCTATTCATCCAACACAATTTATTTCATTGGGCACCATAAAAACATAAACATTTACGATTTGGGACGATTGTTTAATGTAAGTATACTAATATTTTAATTCAATCGACCCATTTATGCCTCGATATATTGTAAATAACATTAAATAATTATGACAAATCGCGTAACATATTAAGGTTTTTGAACGTGCTTGCATTAAGAGACAACTCTTTTGACAGAAGACGCGTTTCGTTCCATTCTGTTTACACGACTCATTGTGACCTATTTTTTCCATGGACTTTCAATAGGGACTGAGCTCACACTTTTTTTGCCATACTAAATTGAACTTTATCACCGGTGCAGAAAGGCGTTCTTATCGGACTAGTAAAAGTGTGTCCTCTCGCACGTGTGACCAGTGTTAAAGAGATTACTATAATAGTAGTATTTTTACCTGTATGATAACTAAGTTTATAAACTTCTTAAATTATTTTTGTATTATATCGAGGCAAAGATATTAATACCTTGTAACGAATTGGTAAGTCATTATTATGAAGCCATAAAACCAAAGATTTGCGCAATTAAAAAATACCTTTAATTCGGTATTAGTAGATTTGGTATTGGTAGTAACTTTGAATATTGACTGGTATCCCCAAACAATGACAGTGATGACGTCATTCAAATGATTTTGACAGCGGCAATAAGTGCGAGAGGGACACCAGCCCCAACTTTACCCTCTCATGTGGACACACTTTTTGGCCTAACAACTCAATCTAGCTTAATAATATATAAGGTAATGGCGCCTATTAACGTGGTATTTAAGCAGATTTCAAAAGATACCAAAAAATTAAGGGTATCAAAGCTCATTAACGACCACAAATATTTTTTTTTATGGAAGAGTATTTATTGAACTATTAGTTTTAAAGAGTTTTAGGATCATTTTAGTTTATTATATGTCATAAAATTATTATTGAAGCCAACATACCTAAATTTTCTATTACCGTGGTAATGAACAGGTTGCAGTTCTATTAACGCGAATTGAGATTTCATTACCGAGGGTATGAATGACAGTGTTTTTCTGCCATCGGTAAATAGAAACCCATCTCAAAATTCGGAGCTTAATACCGACGGTTGAATATACAAATTATGACAAATACATATACCTATACTATCCTCCTTTATGAATACCCACAGAAGACTCAGTTTCACCTAAGAAATCTGTACTTACGGTACACTAAATGTCATATTTTGATACAAGACTAATATGTCGCTCGGTAATAGATACTTCTATAGGAACCCATTACCGACCCAAACAAATATTGCATGGATCGGTAATAGATTCTAATATATTCTATTACCGAGGGTTATCTGATCGTACCATCGGTAATAGGCATAAATTGGAGTATTATAAAATCTAATTCCGACCAATAAAAACAAAGTCATACAGATGTATTTTCATTACAAATCAAAATAAAATATTGCAACCTTATATTAAAACCAAGCTTACATAACTGGTAAGTAAGCATCAGACTTTATGTCAATGTTTAAAAAATTGACAAATTAACGGTTTTCATAGAAACTACGAAATCAGTCATGAAGTTTTTGCTAAAAATTAAGGTTTTGTTGAATAATTTTCATACCGCGTAAATAGTTCTTTGATAGAGTGAATAGATCAAGATTGAAACAACTGTAAGACATTATATAACTGATCACATATACTTAAAATAAAGCAAAAATAACTAATATCACTACTTTAACTATTACCGTGGTATACCACAGTAATATAATCTACTCACGAAATGGCGCCTTTCACCGCTGTCTTTTAATTTCCACTTTAAACACATTTCCAGGCTAAACAATACGTAAAAAGTACTCAGAAGTCATGTAGAAAACTATAAATAATAATTTGAAATGCATAACTTTCACCTGTTTGCCATAATTATTACGTAAACTACTAAATGAGATTGGAGTTCACTTAGGTTTAGCGTCACACGTCAGTATGACACAACCTCTTCTCGCGGCCCCGTGGCAAAAACTGTCAAATAGCGAGCGTCTTCTTTCATTCACACTCTCTATCGCCTATATGTGCGTTAGTCAACTAAACAGGCTTCCTTTGTGTGAGTAACTTTTTTTAAGAAATTGGTCGGTTTGCCTATAAAACGCGTATTTGCAAATGCGGCGGTAATGGACGTCGATTTCGATACCCGCGTTGATAGCCGCCGTTACCTTAATAGTTATTTGTTATACAAGGGGGCAAAGTTGTATTTTAACGCCGAGTGTGGAATTGAAAAACGAGCAAGTGAAAGGATTCTATAGTTGAACCACGAGCGAAGCGAGTGGTTCGAGAATAGAATCCTGAACTTGCGAGTTTTTTAACACACGAGAAGTAAAATACATTTGCACCCGAGTGTAACACAAAACTTTTCCCCTCACTATAGCGAGGAAACTATAACGCAAAAAATGCGTTTATCACTGCTTCCATGTAGTTCCACAGGTGGTAAATCATCTTTATTACTAGATTCACCTACTTTTATCAATTTTAAAGCAGTTAATTTGACTTTATTCAAGGTCAAATTACTTTACCCACTAGTGGATAAAATGCGTTTTTACCCGCTGGTATTAAAGGACAAAACACGTGTTTCCGAGCTAGTGAGGGGAAAAATTATAAATCTATGATTTTTTCAAAATATAAACCATTTTATAAATTATGTATAATATGTTATATGACTAAAAGTAAACAATTACATAGGAAATATCAATGTTTTAAATATTAATGCCTTAATAGTATGTTTATAGTTTTATTCCGTCTTAGTAAACTAGACTAATATTAAAACAACTCGGTAAGTAGTCGTAAAATTACGCACTAGTGCGTAAAAACCAACTTCTCGCACGCTAAACAGCAAAAAAACGGGCACTTTTTGAGCAACTGTATTAAAAAATAATATAAGTAAAATTTTAATTCATGGTTCAATTATATGATTTATAATTTTTATGCTTTTTTGAACGTTGCATTTAATTTATATGCAGTATTTTCGTGTCTGTTTTCGTTCAAAAAGTGTTATCAAAAACAATGGATTTAATATGAATAATCTGATGTAGATCAAGATACACTACTGGTCGCAACGCCGCCGGTTGAAGGTTTTGCCTTATGACTGTTTTCTCTGTATTTTTCTCTCAAATGTGATGAAAAACATTGTGTGTAACTCAGGAGGTAAGGACATTAAAGACGCGTACCGAGGGTTCCGTATCCGTACCAACTTACAAAAGTTAAAATAACCTCATGTATCTCATATGTGGGGATAATTCTTTATAATGTCAACCGGTTTGGATAGTTTTTTCTTTATTTAAAAGATTTTTTACGTATAATCTTGTATAATTTGAAGTTCGATATAATCCGCAAACGTGGTTAAATTGAAAGTTAAAATCTGAAAAGTTTTTTGTGAATTAAAAAAAAGTTTACAAGGTACATACACGATTTTATTTTTCCTGTCAAATTTAGCATAAAAGCAAAATTTCGTAAAAAATTCATAATTTTTCGTTGGTAAACTTCGGAGACAAGGGGAGGGGGGGATTTTTTTTTACATTTTCCTTCATAATTCTTTTTTTCCACAACAAAAAAAAATTATAAAAAATAGTTTTGATACGTACAATTTAAGCTCTTTCTAAAGATACCCCACTTGACCTAGTAACTTGACATTTACAGTTTGCCCCCCTTCCATTTTAGCCATTATCTACAATTAAAATTAATATATTTTATTAAATAATACTATCAGCTTGTAGAGGTTCAAAATGTTTATAACTGTTCCAAATTTCAAATCGATAGCATAAGTAGTTCTCGAGATAATTAGAAATGTGACAGACAGATAGACAGACGGACAGAGCGTCGCCATAAGGGTTCCTTTTGTACCTTTTTGGTACGGAACCCTAAGAAATGAGGTGACTGTCAGTTTAATTTAAGTATAAACTTTCGATATTTAAAACGAAAAAAAATGACTGATCAATGAATTTCACATCGTGATTTTTAGTTTTTGATTGTAACAGAATTTCTAAATTGGAATGCAATTACAATTATGGCCACAGAGTATCGCTTGCTGATATCGTATAGTAAAAATTGCGATGCATTAGCATATATATAGATTTGTTAATTTAGGCTATTTATTAACTTAATAGCTCCTAAGCATATTACCTATAGAGAACTTAAGATATGGATGTAGAAAAACATCATTTCAATCTAGTATTACGAATATTGCTAGCTCCAGCCTGGTTAGCATTTACGTACCTACTTCAGAGCTTCAGACCGCTATGTGCACGACTGGTGCTGCGCTCATTTTGTCGGATTTCCATATTCAACTGTTTGGTATTAAATTAGTTCTAACGGCCGCTGCTATCATTAATGATCGACATGCCCATAAGATGACGTGTATAAATGTATGAATATCAGCGCCACATGATAATGTGGCGCTGATATTCTCGCTCGTTGCCAATACACATAATAAGATGTATGTTGTTGGTTGTAGCCGGATAGACCTGGAGCAGCGCCTGGGCTCGGTGTCGGAGCCGGAGTCGGAGGAGGAGAACGAGGAAGGCGACTACACCGTGTACGAGTGCCCCGGGTTCGCCACGGTACATACACTCATTTATAACCGCTTCTAATGATCCTATACTTACTGTGTGCATTTCGATATAATTCGCGGAAAATATTTAGGCAATATAAAGTAACTTTTACCCGGCACCATCCGAAATACCGAAAAAATTACTGTTTCATACATTTTGACTGTATGACCTTGTATTTGTAATTTTTTTCGCAATTTCTGGGGTCCATAGTTGAAATTGCTCCGTATGACATAAATGTTCACCCCGCAAATGATTGCAATTAACTAATTTAGCTTATTTTCCACGTAATACCTTAGTATTTATACATGTTGAATGTTACTCGCAGACTGGTGACATGGAGGTGAAGAACCCGTTGTTCTCCGACGACCCCACCCCGGCCACTCCCGGCAAATGCGATGTGGTCAAACCCCAACCCAAGGACTAACTGCATACTATACATTCTTTCTTCAGTCTTCGTTTGTTCAATATAGATCTCCAATAACTTGGTTAATCCACTTTTAGTTAGCATTGTTTAATTATGTATATTTATTAGATTTACCTACAAATATTTTGATGATTTTTAATTACGCTTGTGATGGATGCGAGCGTGTCGTTCTGCATCAACAATTTATATCGAGAGTTACTTCTATATTTGTTTTAGACCATTAGTTCAAACAATCTTACTAAAAACATTATACACCAATAAATTAAGTTAAAAAAAATGTTATACAAGTTGGCTTCCAAAACTACGATTAAAAGGCTATGTATAGAACTGAATCTAAATTCTCAAGTCAGTTTTAAATACTTACGGATTTTTAAAGTATAACAAACTTTATGTACCTCTTCACATATCTTCTATTTAACAAGGTACCAATATATAAAATGAAAATAATTCTTTTGTTCGTGTTTGGACATATATTATTACCTACCTACTGTTAAAACTCTGGAAAATATTCCGGTGATTATACACCGGTCAAATCTTACATGAAAATCGGCTAAAAAAACAAAGTGTGATGTAAAGCTGGATTTTTGGTATGTTATTTGGAGTCCTTGGGGGAATGTAAGACTATATTTTGCAAGCAAAAAAAAAGTGTGCTAACTTCGTAATTAAAAAAAAAAAGTAAAAAAATCGGACTTTTTTTGGTTTTTATTTTTTTATTAAAAAGCTATGCGTTTTTGGTCAAAAGTTGCTTTGTAATGTTGAAAGCGCATTAAATTTCAAACAGTTTGACATCTTTTTTATCAATGTCCGTCAAACAGTTTTCGAGATATGAAGCGTCAAAAAAGGTTAATTTTTGACGAATTTATAAAATGTAGCATTTTGCCAATATTTTTAGACAAATATCTGCAAAATACTTCATGATATGATATATATTGCAATATAACATTGTATAAAAATTATTTTGCTTTAGTTTTAGTGCAAATAAAGGTCAGTAAGACGAATAGTTACTTTGGTAAACAAAAAAAAAATCTATAAATAGAGAAGCCAAGAGTCTGGTAGATTGGTTAAGGTAAAAGTTTTAGGTTGAAAGTGCTATCTATTCGATCTTACTTTCTTTGACATCCGTTTATCTGAAAAAATTGTCTAAGCTAACTTTGCATCGATTTGACTATTACTAATGAAGAAATAAAATACAGTAAAATTTTGAAGTTTAGTAAATTAGAAAAATAAAACAGAATTAGTTACATTTTACTTTTTCCTTTTTGAGGGTCCTGGTTCTGCATCTTGATGGCATAACTCCTGTAGTGATAGAAAGTCCACTTGAGTTGTATTTGACCACCAATTGCTGTGGAATAAACTACGGGAAGGAAAGCGCCCACGCCAATTATTAAGATACTGGAGAAGTGGTACCTATTCCCAGCAGAAGAACGTAGTAAGATGGAAGTCAACTCTGTCCACAGCCAGCGGGCTAAACTGTGGCGTGAGACAAGGAGGCAGTATGTCTCCGGCTCTCTTTAGCGTGTACATGGATGGGCTGTCGCAGGTTTTGACCAGTACCGAGGTTGGCTGCTCCATCAATGGGCAAATGATAAATCACATCGCATATGCAGACGATATGGTCCTACTAGCACCATCTGTGGGAGCTATGCGTGAGTTACTTGCAGAATGCGAGAGATACGCCAGCCAGCATAACGTGAGATACAATCCGGACAAGTCTGAATTTATGCTCATGGAGGCAGCACATATGCCCACACATGTACCACCTCTTTTGCTTGATGGAGTTCAATTGCGGAGAGTACACGAAGTCAAATATCTTGGCCACATCTTGTTGTCCAGTTTAAAAGACCACGAGGACATAGAAAGGCAGAGGCGAGCCACCGCAGTAAGGGCAAACATGTTGGCTAGAAGATTCGCCAAATGTAGTGACAGCGTAAAAAGACAGCTGTTCCTCAGTTTTTGTACAAGCGTGTATACTGTCGAGTTATGGTCCGACTACACCTGCGCGGCGGTGAGAGACCTGCGCGTGCAATACAACACATACTATGTACTGATATTTCGTTAAACGGAGAATACTATTATGATTCGGACACGTCCACGACAACGCTCGTGAGATTGCATCGATGTTATTGACCCTCAGTGGTATGCTTTAAAAACCAGTCCGTACAAGAACAATTTCGGAACAATCTGATTCAATTAATGAGGGTTTTCTACTCGTAAATATTTTTTTCCGCCAAGCGGCGATCCTAAGCTCTTTCTGACCGTAAACTTAACTTACTAAATAAATGTTGATTTGATATACGCAAATATGTGTCTGAGTAATACTTGAACAGCCCCCAAATAATAATAATAATTCGTTCTCCGCTACGCCTCCTGTAAATATATGTAAACTATCCCATTTGGCCATTACCATCCACCGATTATTTCTGATCCAGTTATACTAGACTTATGATATAATCCTATTTTTTAAATAACTGGCACTCTTTTGGTCTTAAATGAAAGCTAGTGAAATTTTCTACATTTTTATTTTACAATTTATGTAATATCCTGAGTTGTTTTGCTGATATCTGTCTCAAAATATTAGCAAAACGAATATTTTCATAGAAAGGGGAAAAATGCTCTTTTTTGACGCTTCATATCTCAATAAATATTTGACGGACATTGATAAAAAAGATGTCAAACTGTTTGAAATTTAATGCGCTTTCAACATTACAAAGCAACTTTTGACCAAAAATGCATAGTTTTTTAATAAAACGGCAATAACCAAAAAAAGTCTGATTTTTTTACTTTTTTTTTTAAATTACGAAGTTAGCACACCATTTTTTTGCTTGCAAAATATAGTCCTACATTCCCCCAAGGATCCCAAATAACATACCAAAAATGCAGCTTTACATCACACTTTGTTTTTTTATTTCTCTTTTTGACCAGTGTATTAGGGTAATCATGAAATTTTATTAAACATAAACATGATAGTAATTAGATTATAAAGAAAATCATATACCTAGTAATTCGACTAATCTGCCGTATATACAGTTATTTACAAAATATGAATCGGTGTTACTCAATGTGGCAAATTTAATATATAATAGAATAATTAAACTAATAACTAGGTAAATGTATTAATCAAAATAGCTTCGTCTGTCCCATTTGTGACTCAGCACCCTACTGGTATTTTGCGTGAATTACGGTGTATCAGTATTATTTCAATGTCTCCTCACATACACAATAGGTAAATAAGAACTTAGAGGAATATGAAGAAACATGTAAGTACTTCCAAAGATTCTAGGCAATATTTGCATCGAATAGTGTCTAGGTCTACTTTTACATCAGTAGAGTTCAATATCAGGAATAGGTTGTACTTTGTAGTCATATTGTATTATGAGTATGACATTTTTTAAATATTTTTTAACACACTGCTGAACCTGTTTCTTTATGCCAGATTTTTAAATTATGATGTTTGTATTCTTCTGATTGCTCTTTCCCTTTAACGGACATTAATATATTTTATTTATTATTCGGAGAGCCAGCTTACAATTCAGAATAATGATATAACTTAGTAACAAACAGCGAATTACGGGTTCCCACCATTTGCATGCATTTTCTTATTTTTGTTTGAAGGAGTTTTTAGTTTCTTACGTAGAATGTATTTTGTGTTGTGTGTTATTTTGCTATAGGTACCTGCCATAGCTTAATTTATTAACTTCGTCATCATATGTTTTTATGCCTACGTTTTTTTTATGTTACTGTTTTATTATTTAAGGAAGTGTTATAGGTAATAGTTGTTCCATAACTAGAAAAATCCTTAAGGTGCAGGCAAAGTAGGAAATAACATTTCCTTCCAAATATTAGTGTGGGCCTGTGGGAGTCATTTGCTAGGTTTACAACATAAATATATTGAGCATATAATAAAAGTTATTCTAACAATTTAATTAAGACATTGAAACTGTTAAATTTTGTCAATAGTAACGCGCAGCGCAACTGATCAACATTCAGCGGGGGCAGTCTCACCCCGTAGTATATGGCAGCCATATTTTGTAAAACCCTACACTGATGTTTTTTTTTAACTTTAGTATGTTATTTTATTGTACAGTGATTATTTACTGCAGATGCAGGGATCACCAATTACTTTATTTTATTTAGATGTTCGGACGACAGCACTACATTACCGATCCGATTCCGAATCGCGGTCCGTCATTTGGTGACCCTTTGTTAACTGCTATATTTTATTTTATGGTTTGCTTCTATTTGAGATACCTATAGAGAAACAGGATTTAGAAGACAGTCCAGTGCGTATATTTTGTTGACCTTCCGGCCTGGATCGGCCTAAAATTGAGTGCAAGCAATGTTTACCTATATACTGTTTGGTTTTGATATATTTAATGTTTTAATATCTTTACAAATATATATATGTATATGTATATATTTTCTACTGTAGAATATCTATATTATATAACCTAAAGGTGCGAATTTGATTCAAGTGTTTTAATGTAAAAAACAGGTTATATTTTTTAACCTTCATGGGCTTTATCTATCTTCATATACAATTATTAATACCTACCAACGAGACACTTATTACTTATTACATATATGTGTGAATCATCTCTGACGATTTTTTTAAGTACTTTAATAAATATATATTTTGAGAGCAAGAAGAGTCGATTGAAATGATTAATCGGAGTCAATGTCAATACCTTTAATTGTTTTCTTCTTTACTACGACCTTCGAATAAGCAGCAATTATAAAGCTTAGGTACCATGTTCTAATATATAATTTACTGTTCATTTCTGGGACAAAATTATTGCTCTTTATTATATGTATTTGCCTATGATCTTAGAGAGATATCAATTAATTATTCTAAGTAGTATGCGGGAACGATGTAGATAATAATTCAACAACAATAATTATTGTTGTTGAATTATTAAAAATCTTCAAACACCAGTTCAAAGGCAACGGAGGGCGGATAGCAATTACATATACAATTATATATATGTACACACAGTAAATTAAGTCCAACTGCAGCTGATTCTAACCTTATTAAAGAACAAAAAGCGTTGTACCTATGTGCCCCTTGATCTGTGTTTGTTTATCTTATTGTAAGTACGCCGATATATTATTGTTAGAGAATCAACCAATGTCAATGTCTACGTACTACCATCAGTAAAAAACATAATATAAATACATACATCCTAAACATTACATGTATATTATTGCAAGTGTTAATTCAAGACGCAGACTGTTATTTATGTAGGTACGTACCTACTTTTGTTGTTTAAATTATTAGTTAGCAAAAAGTAGAATATATTTATGAACAAAATCGCCAGGGTTCGAACTGCGGGTCTAACAACTGAATAGTTTATGATTGTAAGTAAAATATAAGTATAGGTACCTATTTCAAAATATTTGTAAGCTTCCCTTATTCCCTTAGTGTAAGTGAGTGCACGCTCATATGGGTATGGGCGTGCGGCACGGCATGCATGTCAAACAATTGAAGCTCATACGAGTGGCCTGAGTCGACACTGCATAACTTGTACCCATGCATGCTCGCCCGCCCGGCTGCACGTGCACGCCTACGAACGCTCCACGCCGAGCGTCCACTCAGGCCTTACACTTATTGAAAACTGACGATTCGTGTGGATCTCCCGTTCATGAGGGAAAAATCACTAAATTGCTACAATTAGCGGTTTAGTACCGTTTCGTAACTAAAAATTGGTAACCAGCTTCGAAACGGGAAAAAAACCTGATTCGTAACTGGCTTCAAATTGGGACATTCCCATTACCAATCTGTAACAACGTTTGGTAACCGGCTTCGAAACGGGTAAAATAATCCCGTGTTGTAACTGGTGACAAAATGAAGACTTAATCATTACCGATTCGTAGCCATGGTTGGTAACCAGCTTCCAATCGCGAAAAAATATCCTGTGTTGTAACTGGTTACAAAATGGGATTTTGTTTTGCCGTCATGAATAGGTACATGATTTTTTCGAATAATGCTGACATTGGGTACCTAATTTTTTAGGGTTCCGTAGGTTGACTAGGAATCCTTATAGTTTCGCTCTGTCCGTCTGTCCGTATGTAGGTACACTGTCCTAACTTCGATTTAGTAGCAACTCCCATCAATAACTCGGACCCAATACGTAACCAGCTACAAACAGAGAATTTTGTATTCCCATTTTGTAGCCATTAACAAAGCTTAGTTACCAAACGATACCACGTTGGCCAAATACGTAACCGGCTACAATCCGGGAATCTTGATTGCCGTTTTGCAGCCAGTTACAAAACTTAGTTACCAAACGGTACTACTCTAGTCCAATACGTAACCAGCTACAAAATGGGAATCAAGATTCCCGGTTTGTAGCCGGTTACGAAATTTTGGCTACCAATCGGTACTAAAGGCACACAGTTCAAAACATATGGGTTTTTTATAATTAATACTATTTGACTTTTAGCTGAACAGCTGACCGAAGTATGCTAGATTTATCAGAAACAACATATTATGATTTCAAATCAACAGATGATTTTAAAATTATGCAGCTTTTTATGTTTTTTTATGCAGGTCGAATAACGCTTCATTACATTATACCTATACATACGTTTCGAAGGACAATTGTCAATCGAATTGTACCTAGTTGGTTAGTTGGGCTCGCAATCTGTTGCGAATTATTTTTCGAGTAATTTATTATCTATCTGTCAATTTTGATTGACTGATTAACCAAATCAAGTGTCTCACCGTGCCATAATCAGAGATCTTTGTCATATATGTATATCTAAAATAGTCATTTATATAAGGTCCTAATTTATTAGATGCAGATATTTTTACAGCTGATAGTACTCGGTCTCTGGAGTATATTAAACCGTGAAACATTATAGCTTTTACGATGTTTTTTTGGAGAAAACGGAAAATCAAAAACACCCTGTTTATGTGATTATTAAATGAAAACTCATTGAACAGATTCTAGTACCTATTTTACGTACAATACAACTTAACTGTAACTGGCCACTTCAATGACATGTGCAGTTTTCCCGCCGAACCTTTACGACATTTACAACAAACAATTATGAAACAATTGTTGACATGACAGACAGTGTTATTGTGACATGTGATAATGCACATGATGATTTTTTTTAGACGAAATTATAATTAATTTTTTTGTTAGGAAAATGAAATCAAAAAAGTTACATGAAAAGATTTCTTAATTTATATTTAAAGTTAATTATTTTAATGTAAAGTATCATGTGTTAAAATATCTGCAACTAATAAATTAGGACCTTATATATCCTTTGGTGTAAATTTCTTATACATACATGTGTCTTTCTTTGTTGTTTTTATGGGTAACATATTATATAATAAACGGTATCAAATAAGTACGGATACAATTATTTCGTAGAGTACCCACCTCTTAGCTCTATCAGCTTTTATTATAGTGATAGAACTCACTTTCGCGGGGCTATCAGGTGACGCCAAAATGTATGGAACTAATCATGTGTATCGTAAGATCGTAACACGCTTGTCAACAGGTGAATAGAATCTTTTGATTGCAAAGTTGCAAAACCATAGTTGATACTTACATTATACACCGTGTTTCACTTAACACTAAAAACCTGAAAACCGTTTGTTCAGAATCGAGAGTAGAATCGATTGAGCTATATCTTGATGGAGGTAATATTTTTTTGTTTTAATTTGTATAATTAGTTATTGTTTACGTGCCCATTCTACAAATTCGTAATACATTGTGCATCCCATATTGCTAGAGGTCGTATACCTTTTTCAGTATTTAGGGGTATTAATACTGGCTGGTTACTTGGACGATTATTTTTTCCGCTACGAGTTTGACGTTGTGCGTCACTTTAATTTTAAAGTTTATCATAAGTCATAACAAATTGAACTCTTACCTAATTACAACCTTGTCATTTTGAATTTTAGGTTTAAATTTGCTTACTGCGTCACCTGTCCAATTTGAAGTTTAGGTACTGTGACACAGTTTAACGTGCTTTACAGTGACATAGCTGTCTATTGGTAAACCTTATGTCGTTGCAGTAACGTACATAATTAATCAGTTTTAAGGTTTACGATGGCTAGCAATTATTTTATTGAGTGTAGAGTTAAAAGTCGAGTAGAGCTGCACAGAAAATTAAATATTCAATTTAAAAAAATAATAATCATCAAAATAAAAAATGAATATTCTAGATACGTTTAAAAAAATAAAAATCAGTTGGGGGTCTGAGGTTTTGAGTGATACCGGAAACACGGTGTATATTTTGCACCACAATCGGTCAAGATTTATATTGTTTAAATCATTAGTATAATTAGCATTACCTATCGTGAAAACAATCATCATCATCAGGTCCACTTTGTGAAAGTGCTCATTTTCGAGAGAAACTACTCAAGTTACTCAAGAAAACATCGAAATCACCATACATGTGCCTTGAACCTGACTTAGCCCTTTATCAAAGTTTGTTGGACCTGACTTGCAATTTATGCACGTCAACGCCCGTTGTCATACTGCCTTCATAGTGCCGGACTCCCTGCATGAGGTCGGGATCACCGTAATGGAGTGGCCAGCAACGATCCCCGACCTAGCATCTCTGGGATGAGTTAAAACGGCTTGTTCGGTCGCGGGGTCCTGCTCCAGCCACCCTCGACGAGCTGAAAGCCGCAGTTATTGAAAAACATTCCTCAAAACTCGGATCGTGATCAGGTCCATAACTGATCGCCTGGAAGCTACACGAAGGGCCAGGGGAGGAAACACTAGGGTTGTTTAAGTTTAGTTTTAAGTCATTTTTAACCGCCTTCCAAATCTCAAAGGAAGGGGTTCTCAATTCGTCTGTTTTTTTTTTTAATGTTTGTTCCTCGATATCTCCGTCGTTACTGGACCGATTTTGAATTTTTTTTTTTTGATTGAATTTATATGCATACAGATTGGTCCCATTTTTCTCAGAACCCAGTTCTGGTGGTGGGATCCTGGAGAAATCGAGGGAACTCCTCAAATCTGAAAGGCATACATATGGTGACTTTGGTATTTTTATAAGAACAGCATGCACTTACGTCCAGAACAGTGACATTTGGTGCAGTGGAACTGCTGATGAAGAGTGAGCCGCCCCTGGTTAGAGTTCCGTTCTGATAATCATTCTCATCTGTAATAAGTACTTCAGAATCATCCAAATTTCAAAATTGGTTCAGAAATGACGGAGATATCGAATAACAAACATTAAAAAATATACAGACAAATTGATAACATAATCCAACATTTGAAAGTATTTATCACCAGAACCCCAAAGGAAGGCGGTATTTTTTTCTTAAAAATTATTTTCGGTATTTGTTGATTTCGTTGTTTTTTCATTTATTTTAACCTGAATACACGTCGATTCCTTTTTAACCCCCGACGCATAAACGACGGGGTGTTATAAGTTTGACGTGTCTGTCTGTCTGTCTGTGTGTGTGTCTGTCTGTGGCATCGTAGCTCCCGAACGGATGAACCGATATAGATTTAGTTATTTGAAAGCTGAATTAGTCGGGAATGTTCTTAGCCATGTTTCATGAAAATCGGTCCACGATGTCGCGGTCGGGAATTTTTTCAACATTTTAATTTTGTGGTTATTCCTGAAAATTTTCCAGTAGAGCGTATACATGGTTTTACATGAGGAAGCCGAAAGATTTTAACTACTTACCTACGCATTTCTGAGGGAAAAATAAAGATAAAATGTCAAGAATTTTGCCAAAAAAATTGTTTGTGCATTTTTTTAAGTTTTTTTGGATGTATTTTCACATAGGTAATAAAAACTTTTTACAAAAAAATACAACCGACTTCAAAAAGGAAGAAATAAAATATTATTAGTATTTTAAGTATATATGTGGATACGTTTGAAGTCTGTGCCAAGCCAAATTGTGAAGAATACTATGAATTTGGTCCAACTCTACATATAAGGATGCGTTTGTTTAAGTATTACTGAACCTCGATTAGTTTTGGATTAAGATAGCTGTCACTTCATACAAACTTTGACGTATGTATTTGGCATAAGTCTGTCATCGATTGTTTGTTATGTTATACCGGGTGCCCGGTAATTAATTAATGGACAACCTTTTAACCATCAAGAGGGCACCTTATACTGGTCCAGAAAATCGACTTTAAGGTTTAGTAAAAGTCGCCTGGTTTTCGGGATTTTCACACTTTTTAAAATTTTAGGTTTTTTGATTTCCAATTTCACTCTAATGATCGTAGAGGCCACAAATAAAAAGATTTTTACGTTCTGTTTTTTGAAAAATATTTCCAAATAGTGCTTCTAACTAACTGACATCAACATCTCGTCACAATCACTGCAGTTTTTTTGTAATTAGGCCTTGATTAAGAAAAATAACTATTAGACTAACATTTTCTGCAAGTTCAATCGCCTTTGGTAAAAAAAAATGTATGGAAATTGAAGTGGCCAACTTCCAGGATAATAGCTTACTTAATACTGAATCAGAAATGGTACAACACATGATAACTTCTTAATTAGAAAATTACTTCACGAAAATGATTTTGCCGTTAATAATCATTAAGAGCGAGATTATATTATTCCAGTTGAACGCGGTCAATGATTTGTTTAGAGATATCATTTGCGGAAAGTGCTTTCAAAGCTTATCTTTAGGGTAATGGCGGTGTATCCTTTGTTAAAAATAAGATTTCACCAAAAGAAGCCACCCATGTGCTCATCAACATCATCATCATATCAGCCCTTTATCGCCTACTGCTGAGCACGGAGAGCCTTTCTTCTAGTACGCCACTTCTCCCGGTCCTGGGCTAAATCTCATCCAGTTATCTCATCCTCGTGAAATAATAGCTATCATGTGTTATACCGTAAACCGGGGTTACTTTGATTTGTGGGTCGACTTTGATAACAACTTCCTTCCGATACTATAGTCCTCGTTTAACCGAATTGAAAAAAAACCGGCCAAGAGCGTGTCGGGCCACGCTCAGTGTAGGGTTCCGTAGTTTTCCGTATTTTTCTCAAAAACTACTGAACCTATCAAGTTCAAAATAATTTTCCTAGAAAGTCTTTATAAAGTTCTACTTTTGTGATTTTTTTTATATTTTTTAAACATATGGTTCAAAAGTTAGAGGGGGGGGACGCACTTTTTTTCCTTTAGGAGCGATTATTTCCGAAAATATTAATATTATCAAAAAGCGATCTTATTAAACCCTAATTCATTTTTAAATACCTATCCAACAATATATCACACGTTGGGGTTGGAATGAAAAAAAATATCAGCCCCCATTTTACATGTAGGGTTGGTACCCTAATAAAACATTTTTTTCCATTTTTTATTTTTGCACTTTGTTGGCGTGATTGATATACATATTGGTACCAAATTTCAGCTTTCTAGTGCTTACGGTTACTGAGATTATCCGCGGACGGACGGACGGACAGACAGACATGGCGAAACTATAAGGGTTCCTAGTTGAGTACGGAACCCTAAAAACGTCTAAGGAGTTCTTTTTTGTTTAATGGCGACTCTGATAGTTGCTCCACCACATACTGACCGGGTGCACGTTTATACTTGTTACGTTTATACTTGTTATTTCAGCGAGTGCAACACAAAACTTTTCCCCTCACTATAAGAAACTACAACGCAAAAAAAAATATTTATGGTAAGTACAGTTAATTTGACTTTATTTTTACTTCTAGTGGATAAAATGCGTTTTTTGGTATCGCAAAAACTTTGACTGTAATTGTATCTTTAATAAATAGACGTGATTTTCACGGTGTCTCAGGTTAATCAGTGTTTATTCGTGAAGTTATAAAAAATATAACCTCAATTTAACAACCGACACACGTGTACGCTATCGGGGAATCCATGGGTTGGGGGACTTGGGGGGGTCTTTGATCACTTCTACGTGGTTAGATTGATCGAATTATCAAAGGCATGGCAAACCAAAAAAAAGTTTAAGAGAGTAATAGGAGACATATCAGAGATAGATGAGACTGACATAATTGCATTTTTACCTCGACCAAAATCAGTTAAGGCTGATGAAGATGTCGAAACCGTTGTTGAAGTTCATTTTGATGACATTTCATCGACATTTTAGAAATGTAGTTTGTTAGAGTTTATAATACCTTCCAAGATTATGTTTTCGATTTTTAATGTTGTTCCTACCTAATTTATAGAATAGGTACCATAATTATAGGATTTCACGCGCAAAGAAGTTACATTGCTGTTGTTATTTGTTATTTGATTTTTAGAAAAAGCTGATTATGTTTGTGACCAAAATGTGTGTAAGCTATTGTAAAAGAAACCTAATCTTAATCTAAGATTTAGGATATCTAAGAACATACCAAAGAAGCGACAATATTTTTGGTTCAGTACCTATTTTTTCTATAACATGTTAATTTATAAAAAAGGCTGATTATGACATATCTGTTGTCAGATATCAGATATTAAAGATAATATATCTGTACCTATAAGTAATGTTTTTATGTTATTCCTGGCAAATAAATATCATTTGGTTGTTATCAAAGTCACCCCATACACTTAAAATATGTATAACTCAAAAAGTACTTGACCGATTTTTTTTTTTTTTTTAGCTTTTTAGCGGGTTTACTTTAGATTACCAGTAAAAAAGTACGGTTTTCAAAGTAACCCCATTCTCAATATAACTTTGATCGCGTTATTTTTATTTTTTTTCGTAAAAACTGTAGGTCCTATTTTTTTTATATTTGGCAGGCTTATAGGAGAGAAAAATCCGATTATTATATTTTAATTTCATATTTTTAAGTATATTAGGGTCGTCAAAAAATAGTGTCAAAGTCTGAAATTGATCAAAGTAACCCCGGTTTACGTACCATTTCTGATTCAGTATTAAGTACCTAAGCTATTATCCTGGAAATTGGCCACTTTAATTCCATACGTTTTTTTTTACCAATGGCGATTGAACTTGCAGAAAATGTTAGTATTGTTAGTCTAAAAGTTGTTTTTTTGAATCAAGGCCTAATTACAAAAAAAATGCAGTAACTGTGATGAGACTTTAATGTCAGTCAGTTAGAAGCACTTGGGAATATTTTTCAAAAAACAGAACGTAAAAATCTTTTTATTTGTGGCCTCCAAGATCATTCGAGTGGAATTAGAAACTAAAAAACCTAAAATTTTAAAAAGTGTGAAAATCTCGACGAAAAAACCAGGCGACTTTTACTAAACCTTAATATCGATTTTCTGGACCAGTATAAGGTGCCCTCTTGGTAGTTAAAAGGTTGTCCATTAATTAACGGGCACCCTGTATACTGTTTGTTATATTTGTGTAGTGATTGTTATATTTTAAAATGCTTATAGGTAACTCTGAAAGTAGGCGGAATCCAGAAAAGTTTATATGACATTTTACTCTTCTAATATGATGAGGAATACGGGTCTATATTAATTCGCATAACTGAATACTCCTAATATGAATTGGCATACCGTTTATTACACATAACGTTTAATACGCACATCATTATTTCGCATAACAGACTTCGTATAATGCTAATGCGCATAATGTAAATTGTTATAACGATGAATTGGTATAAGTATTAATAAGCATAACTTTGTTTCGTAGAATGTTTAAATGGCATACAAGAAAATTATATTTTCACCACACTAACGGGTAACGGCCTACTTTTCTGTTCGAAAACAGATAGCAAAATTGCATTTTACCCACAAGAGTGCAAAGTAATTTCATACAAATTTTAACTTGATGTCTTAAGCTAGCTGATAGAATTTTACCTATAAATGATGATTTTGAATCATAAATATTGAAGAAATCGATGGTTTTGATTTAGTTTGATGTTTTATAGTCAGTATATTTTGTTCGTGTTGGGGTGGTGAAAAATTTTGTGTTTCAAACTCGGTGGCAATGTTTAACGTACCGTACGAAGGTTAATGTGCCTTAAAAACCTCGCAACGCTCAAGATTCCACTTTTTGAACCACTCGCTACGCTCGCGGTTCAATATTGTAATCTTCCGCTTGCTCGGGTATCAGTATTGGCACGTGCGATCTGCGAAAATCTAAACGATGAAATAATATTATTTAAATACTATCCATTTTCAATTTCTTTAGTAAGGTACAGCGGGGCAAATCTAGACTAAAAGGCAATTGTAACTAATCCATATTACACTATTTACATTATTCCATTATTACATGTATCCACTGAACACGCCTACTACATAACTGGTAGACACTCTATTTTCTGAAAAACACTTATGAAAAACGAAAAACTTAATAAGTAATGTATAAATAAAGACTCCTTAACTCAAATACATACATACATACATACATACAATCACGCCTGTTTCCCAGAGGGGTAGGCAGAGATCACGGATTTCCATTTACTACGATCCTGACAAACCACTTTCGCTTCACACACTTTCATAACGTTTCTCATACACGCTCGTCGGTTTCGAGTACTTCTGACCTGGCCTTTTTGCAATATTTCCCCGATTTGATCAAGAAAAGTTCGCCTAGGTCTTCCACTACCAACTGACCCTTCCACTCCTTTTTCATATACTTAACTCAAATAATCTTTTTAATTTAAGGTTAACAGTTAAGTTCATAAATCATCATCATCATCATTTAAGCCATTAATCGCCCACTGCTGAGCATAGGCCTCCCTTCGTGTACGCCACTTATCCCGGTCCTGATGGGCTAATCTCATCCTTCATAAATGCATGTATGTTTCTTAAAAATAAACAGTTTTTTTTTAAATGCAAACATTGTAAAACATGGAAGAAATTGACCAGTTACATTTGCCCCCCACTCGAGATTTGCCCCGCTGTACCTTACTTACCCCTATTTTTTTCATTCTTAATAAGTGAGACAGTATAAAATTAAACACTCAAAATCGAGCGCTCGAAGTTGGAAAATCTGCCCCTGATTGATGCAATCGCTTGCAGTACAGTTAGAAGTATGGCAATTCATTTTAGGATAATTAAAGTTATACGAAATAATATTGGGTTGGTAAGAAAGTAGTAGTGTTAAGGTATCTAGTTTAGGAGTCGTGAATCAAACACGGGCTTCGAGCTGAGACTGATTTATTCCACGTGAATGTAATCTTACCCACATATGTACAATTATAAAAGTACCTACAACCTCCTTTTTGAGAAATTAAAGTTGAAGTTGAATTATGATTATGAGTGATGTTTTAATCGCCCTTCCATCCCCCATAGAAAACGGTAATGACAGTTGCAGAAATTATCTAGGTGCCAAAATAAATAGGAGCTCTAAATTCCTGAGTACCTACGTGTTGTCTGCAACTGTTCATGGCGGATAAAAAAGGTCATCAATCTAACCTATATCTAAGGAGATATAGACACTTAGGTAGGTTCGTACTAATCTAGTTTGTAAACATTTGCAACAGCATCATATCTATGTAAATTACAATATTAATTTTGCGACAATACTATCAGTTAGCAAACATTTATTATCCCATTTTTCTTACACATATGCAAGAAGAAGGTAATTAAAAACGATATTGATTAGGTACATGCTAATTACTTCTACCTACTTTAGTAAACTTGTGTATCTCTTACATTTAAGTAAAATAATATAAATTTAGTTTCAGTAATTTAGGTATATAAAATAACTTGCCTATTAACCTATCATACAGTAGGTATTAGGATAACATTAAATTGTATTATTATATTATTATTATTATTATTTTTTTACATTTTTATCATTTTATTTCAGCTAATTATTGACATTTACAATATAAACATAAGTACCTAAAACTTGAGAAAAAAAAATAAAAAAAAATACACATGCAATTTTGGCTAAGTACCTATGAATACATTTGTTATTATTATTGTTTACTGAAGGTAAATACATGTAATTGTTAAGTTTTAAGTATTTACTTTAGCAATTTCTTATGACGTAAACAAAAAGTTTAGGTATTATCATCTCCGAATACAGATTACTTATACTAATAAAACTATTGTTTTATTCAAATCTTATTGATTACGTACACAGTTTGTGTAAGATATAGGTAGGCTAATGAAAATTATCAGAAGAAAAAAAAAATGGCTCACGTGACCCGATTGACCGCGTTGGACGTGTAGGGGTATCCCCACCGATCAGGAGGTCGCACTGTCCTGCCGGAGCGAGTACGATAAAACATGTTATTATTTTGCACATTCTGATCTGCTGACTGGACAATAGGGTGGCTGGAGCTGGATGTTGTTTGAGTGTGAGTAATTAATGGGGAGGAGATTGCATCGTCATCAAGGTTAAAACATGTGGGTTCTGGTCTGTCTTGTGAGTCTATAATTAAATGTCTTCTATTACGCCGTAGAACGTTACCGTTAGGCATTGAGATCAGATACGTCCTAGGTCCTAAGATGCTGTGAACTGTACCTGGAGCCCAATTATTAAGTAGCCTTAATTTTATTTTTTGTCCGACGCTTAGGGGCGTTAAGTTTTTTGTACGTAAATCAAAGTAATGTTTTTGAGTCTCCTGTCTGTGTGTTAATCTGTCATGATATTGTTGCTGCGTTCTTATCTTAGGTACCATTGGGTTATTTTTATACGGAACTATGCCGCGAAGTTTCCTGTTATATAATAACTCTGCAGGTGACGGTAAATTATCACTTATCGGTGTACACACGTACTCTAGTAATGCAATGTCTAAATCTGTGCTATCGAAATTCGTTTTTTTCATAATATTTTTCATTGTTTGTATGGATCGTTCCACTTGACCGTTCGATTGCAAGTGTCCAGGGGACGAGGTCACGTGGTGGAATTTCCAATTTAAAGAAAATTGTTTAAACAAATTAGAAGAAAATTCTGGACCGTTGTCACTCATTACGATTTTCGGGATACCGTGTCTTCTAAATATGCATTTTAGTTCAGAAATTACCGCTTCTGATTTTAAACTTTGCAGTTCCGCTATTTCTATAAATTTACTAAAATAATCTATAACCAGTATATATGATTTATTCGCTAAATGAAAAATATCGACTCCTACTTTACGCCATGGTTTTTTCGGTATTTCATGAGAAATGAGAGGCTCCTTCGAATTCTGTTTTTTATAAGTGAGACACGCTTGACAGTTAGACAGATAATCCTGTAATTGTGAATTAATGTTTGGCCAATAAACAGTCTCCCGAGCCCTAAGTTTGCATTTTTCCAGTCCCAAGTGACTGGAATGAATTTTCTTCAACATATCATGTCGCATGCACTTAGGTATGACTATTCTATTGCCTTTCCATACCATCCCAAAATCCGTAGTGAGTTCGTCTCTAATATTCCAGTAACATTTTAAAGAATCGCTAACGTTATTCTTTTGATTAGGCCATCCATGTTTAATTACTTTTATTAAATTTTGAAGCTCATTATCCTCCTTTGTGCACTTTTGTACCTCCAATAAATGTGTGTCGGTTAACTCATTTGTAGCCGCGAGCGCGCACACTTGCGCCTGCGCCTCGAGGTGGTCGCGCGGGGGGAGGGGCGTGCCCGCGTTCGGTGCAGGTGCACGCGATAGTGCGTCGGCGATATATAGATATTTTCCCGGCTTGTACACTAATGAAAAGGTATATGGGTACAATCGCATCAACATTCTCTGCAAACGTGCGGGGGCATTAACAAGGGGTTTATTAATTATGTTTACGAGTGGTTTATGGTCGGTTTCGATTATTACATTTGTACGGCCATATATGTATGAATAAAATTTCTCGCAGGCAAAGACGCAAGCAAACAGCTCTTTTTCTATTTGAGCGTATGCCTGCTCTGTCTTTGTTAAAGACTTAGAAGCGTAACAAACTGGTAGATTTCTTTGTAACAAACACGCACCTAAACCATGTTTGCTCGCGTCAACCGAAATTACCACCGGCGTATTTATATCATAGTATTGTAATACTGGTGAGGAGGTTAAACATGACTTCAGCTCTTTGAAACATTTATCATGATTTTGGTCCCAATGCCATTCGGTGTCTTTTCTTAATAGTTCTCTGAGCTTCGCAGACTTCTCAGAGAAGTTAGGTATAAAATTACTGACGTAAGTGACAAGACCTAAAAATCTCTCAACATCTTTTACATTTTGCGGCGTAGGCATGTCCCTTATCGCCGATATGTGTGAATCATCAGGACGAATGCCGTCGCTGCCAATTTTGTGGCCAAGATATTTAATTTCAGTTAAACCGATTTTGCATTTTTGCCTATTTAGTTTTATGTTAATATCTTTACATCTGTTCAACACTGCTCTCAGCCTCTGATCGTGAATTTCCTTAGTTGGACCATATACTAACAAGTCGTCCACAAATAACACTACACCTTCTATATCGTCGAAATGACTATACAACCGTTTGTGAAATATTTCTGATGCTGAGGAAATTCCATAGGGCATCCTTAAAAACTTATACCTGCCGAATACCGTATTGAAAGTACAAAGATCTGTGCTACTTGGATGTAGTTTTACTTGCCAGAAACCTTGCTTCGCGTCCAAAGTACTGAAATATTGCGCACCTAGCAACTGCGCAGTAATCTCCTCAAACGTTGGAAGTTTAAAATGTTCGCGCCTAATCGCTCTATTCAGATCGCGGGGGTCCAGGCATAAACGTAAATCACCATTGGGCTTTTTAACCACAGTCATACTATTGACCCAATCTGTTGGGCCCTCCACTTTAGAAATAATACCTTCCTGTTCCATTTCATCCAATTTATTTTTAATCTGATCTTTTAATGCTAACGGTAGCTTTCTCGGAGCATGGACTACTGGGGAAATGTCATTATTTAATTGTATTTTGTATTCCCCCGGCAAACAACCCATCCCTTCAAAGATATCTAAAAATTCGTCTAATATTTTTTCACTTGATGAACCTTGGCTAATAGTCATGACTCGTTTAACTAGATTTAATTCTACGCATGAATTCCTGCCAAGTACAGGACACGAGTCAACGTCGGCAATTATGAATTTCACAAAATATGTATTTCCTTTGTAAGTTACTTTTAAATAACATTTTCCCAGTACGGCAATCGGTTCCTTGGAATAACCATATAACCTTGTCGACGTTTTAGTTAACACATCAGTTGATAAATTAATTTTACTTAAAAATCTTTTGGGCAATACATTGACATCCGCTCCAGAATCTAACTTGAAAGCCACCCAACCAGCCAACTTGAAACCCATTGTTTATCTCTAAATTTACAAACCAGTCATTGTTATCATACTTATTATTAACTTGAGCGATTACCTGATCGGTGGAGTCCTCCTCTATTTGAAACACTTGACGCGACGATCGACACATCCGCGCATAGTGATTCATCCGATTGCAGTTGTTACACCGTACTCCGAACGCGGGACACTCCATCCTTCTATGTGCATGACCACAATTGCTACAGCCGTTAAAGGTTCTTTGAGGTTCATTTGACGTCACTCGCTGCGATGTATTGCCATAACGATTGAATGTCCTATCTCTGGAGTTAGGAGTAGAAAATGAAGATCTGGGATAATATGTCTGATGCTCTCGCGCACCACTGGGCATGTTCGACCGCGTCGGTGTGTGAGGCGGCCGGCGCGGGCGGTTTGTAGCGGTTGAGGTATTACCACGTTTATTTACTATATGCACGTCACAGGCTGTTGTTCCTGATTGATTAGTGCCCTGTGAAACTTCATGTACATGCTGTTCACCACTATTTGTTTTTATATTTAATGCCTGCAATTTAGACATCTCCGCTAACTTGCATATGTCGATTGCTTTCTTTAGGGAAATGTCCGGTTCTCTTAACCCTTAATTTGGCAGACATAGAAACATTAAAAATACCGTTTTTTTTTGTTGAATACTATTTTTATGGGTCATAAGGAGCCCCGAAAAAATAATGAAAAAAATCATAATCTTTCAGTTTTTCAGGAAAATTATGTTCGGTGTGGCGAACACTGCCAGCTAATCAAGAACTAAAAGTGTGAAATAATTTGCTATATAAATGTTAAGAAACATACAAATTTTTCGTAGAAAATGAACATAAAAGTATTGTCTACACTTTGTGTGTCCTTTTTGTACTTTGTGACCCCGAAACTAGACCTCCGTCGTAATGTTGACACCGAATATCTCGGTACTCTTGGAGACGGTAAAGGGGATGTCCTGGAATTTAGGCGCTATGTTATGTCAAATGAGGTTTTATATGCGGAAAATGTGCAAAGTTCTTACTGGGGTTCAACTAGACGAGATTATGTTTACTCCACTCGGATACCTGCTCAAGAGAGGCATCGATTTGAGACACAAGTTGCATTCTGCTTTCCAAAACCTGCTCACGATAGGCATTTGCACGACCTGTGTACTGGCTATCATCTGTGCTGTCATCCGCATAGCAACAGATATTGCTAGTTTCTAGCTTATCATTGATATGAAGGATGAACAGGGTCGGTGATAGCATAGATCCTTGGGGTACACCTCCGTTAATGGGCCGGATTTCTGAGTATTGATCGTCGATGAAAACTGAAATGCTTCGCCCAGGTAGAAAGCTGGCGACCCACGTGCAAAGCCTTTCTGGGAGCCCGTACGAGGGTAGCTTGGGGAGATGCGTCTTATGATAAACTCTATCAAAAACCTTAGGTAGCGATATCTAGGCTAACTGCCAGTGCCTCTCCCTTGTTCTCAATGGCGGTGGCCCAACTATAAGTATACCAAAAGAACACCAGCGCCACGACTATGGCGGAAGCCGTATTGCCGGTCACTATAATCTGGTGTTCTTCAGGTACGCCAAGAGCTGGTTATTATCCACTTACTTCATTGCCTTGGAGAGAAGAGAGGTTCTCTCATCTGGGCCTCAATGGGCCGACAGTGTGTAGGGTTTGTGCGATCACCCTTCTTTGTGGTTGGATGGACTCAAGCAGTCTTTCAGGATGACGAGCATTTACCTGAGCAGTATGAATGCCAAAAAACGCGAATTAAAACTGGGGTAAGCTCCGCAGCGCACGTTTTCAGCACAATAGCTGGAATACCATCAGGCCCATTGGACTTATTGACAACGAGGGCAAAAAGTGCATGCCTAACTACACTTTGAGTGAAGCGAACCTCGGATGAGAGTATTGAGATTTTTTTACTTGGATGAATGATGATGGATGAATCTACTCTTAGAAAGTATTTTTGGGGAAGTAGGAAGACTCATGAGGAAAAGGGGTCTGAATCCTCGCTATAGGACCTTCCTTATGCACATCCATCATGCTTCAACACGGTAACGCGGCAAGAACAGTGGTAGGTACTTCTGCATCGGGATGTGCGTAATTAGGTTAGAGTTAGCTATTCATTTTTTTTTATTTAGACATCATATTAATGTAATTTAATTTACTTTTGTGCTCTTTTGTGAAATAAATATTTTTGTATAAGGTCCACCGATAAGTTGGCAATGTTCGTCACACCGAACATGCAACCCTGGAATTCAAACACTGCGTAGCTGGCGGTGTTCGCCACACCGAACATGCAACAAACCTACTATTTCACTGTGAAGATGGCAGTGTTCGGTACCACGAACATGACATTTTAAGTGTCACTGTCACTAAATTAAGACATACACTAAACTAGAAACTCTTTAGTACGATTAATTACCTCATTGGTAACCGATAAATGTCGTTTTTATTAATATGACACCATAAAAATCTAATATAATGTCATAAATAACTTGATGATACTTCGCAGTTGCCGTCTTGCCGCGATTTTGCGTGCACTGCTGACATACGAATATTGTGACAGCAATGAATTAATTTTCTACCAATTAATAATAACACAAAGCTACAATTTGAGTCGAAAGAAATATAAACAAAGATGAAAATGTGACCAGTAGATTTTTTTGAAATGTATGTTCGCCACAGCGAACACTGTCCAATTAAGGGTTAACATCCGTTCCGATAAGGTCACTTCTTTTACACCACAGATGAACCTGCTACATATTAAACCATCACGTAAGTCTCCAAACTCGCATTTGGCGGCTATTTTATTTAATTCGAAGATATACTGCTCGGTCGACTCTAACTCATTCTGATCTCTTTTAAAAAAATTGTGCCTTTCCACTGCCAAATTTTTTACCGGAACAAAAAACTCATCAAACTTGGCTAGCAAGCCGTCCACTGTATCCGTGCCGTCGGCTGTAAATTGCTCGTACACCTCTCGACATTTGGTTCCGATGACGTGCAATAATATATTTACTTGCACTTTTTTAGCTTTCGATGAAAGCTCACATGCTTCGTAATATATTCTGAACGATTTCTTCCAATTGTCCCACTCAGCACTTAAATTTCCGGATGTGACATTAACTAAATTGTTCTCGAACAAGAATGGCGGTGGCGGTTGTAAAACCGACTCCATTTTTAAAGAAACCACAATTTCGTCCACAGAATCAAAAGACTGTTCACTATCACTGCCTGACATGTACTACACGCACAAAACTAACTAAATCACTGCGATAATCATTTTATTTAAATTCCGGCTGCGCCATGTTAAGGTATCTAGTTTAGGAGTCGTGAATCAAACACGGGCTTCGAGCTGAGACTGATTTATTCCACGTGAATGTAATCTTACCCACATATGTACAATTATAAAAGTACCTACAATGAGCGATCGATTGAATTCCACATAAAATTTTTGAGAGAGTTCTAGAATCTTCTATGGTCGAAAGTATATAAAGGGCGAGTCGCACAGTTTCTCGCCAGTCATTCACTAGCTGTCGCCGAGCTAATATAAGGAAGAAAATGGACGAATTAAAAGTGCATGTAAGGCATTGCTTACTATATGAATTTCAGTCTGGCCATTCAGCCGCCGAAGCAGTGCGTAATATATGTCAGCGTGTTGCTCCTGAAGTTGTGTCTGAGGCCACGGCGAAACGATGGTTCCAGCGGTTTCGCAGTGGCGACTTTTCATTATCAGATCAACCTAAGTCTGGTCGACCAGTACACTGTAATCAGCTTGCTAATTTAAACCAAAAAATCTGTCAGAATCGTCCACAGCATGCTAAAGTTTTTTTCTTACACGACAATGCTCGCACACATTGCAAAAGTGACTCGGCTAAAGCTATTGGAGCTAGGTTGGAAAGTGATTCCTCATCCACCGTACTCTCCAGACTTGGCACCTACGGATTACGCATTGTTCAGATCGCTAAGCAATGCCTTGAATGAAAAAAAGTTCGATGATCAAGCCCATCTACGACAGTACATAGCTGAGTTTTTTGAATCGAAACCTAAGAACTTCTTCGCCGATGCTGTTCATTCTTTACCAGAACGATGGAGACAAGTAGTAGATAACGAAGGCCGTTATATTTTTGATAAATGATTAAAATAATAAATTAAATAAAAATTACAATATTGGTTATGATTCGCTCATTACTTTCTTACCAACCCAATAGTATGCAAATTTCAATTATGCAAATTCATTGTTATGCGAAATAAGTATTATGCTTATTCAATGTTATGAACAATTATGTTATGCCAAATCTGTTATGCGAATTAATGATAGGCGAAATAGAGGGCACCCGAGGAATACGCTGTTAAAGTTATTCGGTTTCCTCGTGTTACACCGTGTATATTATAAGGGTTATATAAAACCGCTTGCACAAAGTCGATTGAGATGTGCGATTTTTTTGACGCTGAGTGTATGTCTCGGGCTAGGCTAGACCTACCTACTGTTAGCGAATTTCACTACAATTAATTATACTGATTATACATGCCCAGCTCGAGAGACGAGCTTGTAAGCTTTCACGTTTGGCTACAGTCACTACAGTTACGTATTCTTATAGTGATTTCCCCTGCTTTAGAAGTAGGATTTTACAGGTAAGTCAAAGATTCAGAGTGCTGTAAAAGTGAACTTTGTGAATTTCACTAATTTTTCAGAATGCAACCCAACTGGAACTAGTAGTGTGGGAACTGCAACATCGGCGTGCATTTCTATACAAGATGCAGTCATAAATAAGGTGGCTGGTTTTTAATGATTACATTGATTACCTATGTAGCATAATTATTATGATTGGGGTCATAGGGGATAGGAAATTGATCGCTATGAACATCTAAGAATAAAACAACAGTTGGCGCTATTTTTTAATGTGGCAAACACGAACTCCATATTTCTATAAATAAATAACAAAATTTTTATAACAATCATCTTTATTACTTAATTTATTATACCCGATAGTCTCGTAAATCTATCAATATTTTAACGTAATTATTAGAGAGCGGATTTCAGCTAGCGATTTAAATATTAGGGCCATTATGTTTCAAAGTTGTCCACCCCACTGTTTTTTGTAACATAGGTATTTTTTACGCGATTCATACTCAGAATCGCGAGGTCTTTCGATCCTGATAGGAGAAAAAAAAATGTCCCAGGATTTCCATACATTTTTCAGACCTTCCATTCCGTTACCGCCATACAAAATGTATGAAAAAATGGTAACGAAATTGGAAAAAAACCTTGGGACACTTTTTTTCTCCTATTAGCATTGAAAGAGCTTGCGATTTTGAGTGGAAACCACATAAAAAAAACCTAATCCAAAAAAGTGGGGTAGACAACTTTGAAAAAAAAAATGGCCCATCATATCTGGATATGGCTAGTGCAATTTATTAAATATGTACATGTTATGTGGTTTATATAAGGTCTTACAATCTATTAATTATCGTATAGCACACCGCAAAAATTTCCTGAATAATTAAATTACATTAATGTAATTTTTGCAACAAACTGCTTTTAAAGAAAAGTATTTTATTGTAAATAAAGGAGTTTGTATACAGGAAGCGAATTATTTTCATTTTTCTATTCTTAGTCGCAATAGAAGTTTTTACTGTGCAATGCGCAACTTAATTAAATAAAATATAAAAATAATAATAAAAATGTATTTATTTATCGGTATCATCATATTCACAAAAGCATCCAAAAACTTTTACTTTTATGATCCGATACATTTTTTTGTGTGCAGAAAAAATAATAAATTATGCGAGTCAGATCCATATTAATATTTAAATCGCTACCTCAAAACCGCTCTCTAGTAATTATATATTTTTATAGGCATGAATGTATAGTTATTCATTAAATAAACCATCGTGGTTGTTCTGTCTTACGAAATTATTTAAATACCTACGTAAGTATAATAAGTAGTGCCATTTTAAGTTGATGCCATCAAAGTTGTTAAATAACTTAAAGATGTTTTCGAAAGTAAATATTAAAACGTAATGCACCTTCAATAAAGTGTCAACACCTCTAACAAGACTTATGATTTAAGAGTAAAAAAAAAAACTAGAATAATATAACAAAATTACTTACAAATATACAGTACTCTTCGCAATAAACTTCAAATTTAATTAAACACCTAAGAACGAGAAGGTAGGTAACTCGTACTTTACAATTCTGTATTAAGCTAGCGAGCGAAAATTGACTATTTAAGCTGAGGGTTTACGAACAGAAGGAGATACGTGATAGCAGATAAATTGTACTGAGTGCTATTTGTTTCTTTACCAGGCTGCGAGTAAAACACGAGCTCATACAAATTATTCATAAATATCACTGCATCCTTATGATGATTGCTCCAACATATGCAATACAATGATTGTTCCCATGACGAAGATGGCTGTTGAAAGTCTCGTTCGCATCAATTTTGTTAAGGATACGCAAGTAAGGTTATATTATCTCTTTCTAAATTAATTTGATTCGAGTTACAAAAGGCGCATTGGCAGTTAAATAGTTTACCTGTCACAACTACGACCAATTGGTCATGTCATGTGGAATTAGGTACGCCAATTTTACCTTTAAAGAATTAAAATTGTACTCTCAATCATTTTACTGCTCGCTTTGAAATACCCGATGATGGGCTAAAAATACACAAAAGCACTGCTTGATAAAAAATAATAATTAAGTAAATAATTCATGAAAACCATAAGTAGCTAGGTTTTCTGCTATTTTCAACAGTTCCAGTTTATTGCGGTCTCTTATAGCTTCTCTAGTTGATATGTAAAGGTATACCTTGCGCTTAAATTCAAATATTTAGTTGTGTTTACTTTGCAGAAACGTTTAATCATTCATATTTAATTTTGCCAACAAAGTGTTTACTTTAAATGTTTGCATTTCTAATTTACGCCTGCTTATTAAAATCTGATTTTAAGTATTAGGAACCTAAATAAATACTTTAGAACCATGATATTATAAGTGGTTTTCATGAGTACATAGGCCATAGGCTTGAGTGGATTATACCGATCCTCGCCTTATAATTATACCTACAGCCTTCGATATAATGATAATATAGAGGCAGAGAGCGTTTATTTTAGTTTCCTTCCAAACTATTGCCATTGTGGCTAGGCTTCCAAATTTTACTTGCGTCTATTAACTCGCGTCTGTACGTAGGTACTTCTTTAGATACCTGAGGAATCAGTCACTTTGGAAGTTTATTTTGTTTGGAAAAATATAAATCGCAATGGCTCAATGACGAAAAATAAGCACGAAGACTATGTATAGCAAAGTTGTATACTAGTATCGTGGATTTTATGTCATAAGTTACGATAATTATAAGTCACAACCTTGATGGGATGGCAACTGTAACATTTACCACATTTTTATTAATAATATATTTAACAAAATTCAATACACAGACTCGGCAATTATAGATAGGTAAAGAGATATTTAGAATTAATGAGTTTGGCAGCATCATTGGACGAATTTATTGTCGATCTCGCGGCGATCTAAACCGGCCGAATGTTCCACAGTTGGCATCAGGCGACTTACAATACATGTTTGTTTTATGTATAAATCACTTAGTTTACAATTTCTAATAACAAGTTACGATTGTAATATACTTAAAAACCAACTGCGACAGTCGCGCTTAATACTGACTTCACATTTGTACATACCTTCTTAATATTATTATGTGGCATATTTAACATGGTGTCCTGTGAAAATAGTATTTTCTCAAACATGGTATGAAATATTGATGTTATGTGCCTTATAATTGGCAGCGAAGTATGACGTTGGGTGCGGCTAGGACGATTGATAGATAATGGAATTTCATACAAACCTTGCAGGCCGAGGCCGGCAAAGTCTTCTTTTTTAATTTCCAAACACAGATAATTGTGACATAACATCCAGGTATTTAGCCAATTAAAAAAAACTATAAGGGGCTTTATAGACGTGCCGACTGCAACTGGTACGGGCCCTAGACAATATTTGATTTTGGGTGCGTTTTCATACAAAAAAAATTTTTTCGATTTTTTTAAAGTTTTTTTTTTATTTTTTGTTTTTTTATAGGCGTATACGGGGCATTAAAGGGGAACGAAAATTCGATTATTTTTGCGCTACGACGTACCGTTTAGGAGATACAGCCATCCAAAGTTACTATTTTCAGTAGACTTTATTTATTTCATACCATGTTTGAGAAAAGCACTATACATACCTCGGCGGGAAATGGGGTTGCCCGCCTCAGACCTATCGCTTTTAACACCTACTATGATAAATTAAAGTATGTGAAAAAAATGCATTTTATTCATTTTAGACATTATGTTTCTTAGAGATATTTACTGCTTAAGACCTACACAAACGATATCTGAATAGAAATAGTGTAAGTTTATTTTTTCAAAACAACCGGGTTCGATTCCCCAGCTGGGTACACTTTTTTTTTTAATTGTATGAATGCAGTTTTTCTTTTTATCAAAATCGGTGACATGGTTCCTAAGAACAAATCTTCGTATGTCTTACAGTTTCAGACTTTCCCATACTGACCGATTTGAATGGGCCATCCTGTATAATAATATACAAATACTTATTTACATAGAAAACATCCATGACTCAGGAACAAATAAATGCCCTTGCCGGAATTCGAACCCGGGACCGGGACCGCGGCGTAGCAGGCAGGGTCACTGCGCGCTAGGCCAGACCGGTCGTCAAAAGATGAGCAGGATGATTTTTATGGGATAATTAATTGTTTATTTCGTGAACCGATTTTGACCATATTAGTTTATTTCAAATCGGTGAAAATACTTCATTGTTATTCTGTAGACATTACAGGTACCCGCAACGGTGGTTAAACTGAAAATGTAAATCTGACAGGTTTTTTATTAATAAAATAAAAGTTTTCAAGATACGTATAATTACCATTTTATTTTTCCTGTAATATTTATTATAATAGCCATGTTTGATAAAATTTCATGACTTTTCGTTGGTGCACTACGGAGATAAAGGGGGGGGGGGGCGCTATTTTTTTACGGTTTCCTTCAAAAAACATTTTTTTCCACAACAAAGAAAATTAAAAAAAAATTGATATGTACAGTTTAAGCTTTTTCTAATGATGCCCCACTTGATTTGACGTAGTCACGTGACATTTATAGATTGCCCCCTTTTCAATACATTAAAAAAAATCTTTCAATTTGTAGAGGTTAATCATGTTCCTAAGTATTCCAAATTTCAAAGCGGTAGCATAAGTAGTTCTCGACTTTCTTAAGATATTTCGTAATGTGACAAACAGACAGACAGAGTCGCACCATAAGGGTTCCTTTTGTACCTTTTTGGTACGGTACCCTAAAAAGAAATTTGTAGGTATCATCAGTGTAGTTCTGATAGTATTTAATAGGTGGCGCTAAAAAATTGAGGTACGATTCTTAGTACCAAGCAGGGATCGGATACCGGTATTTTTTTCGGAACGGTTCCGTACGTTGACCCGAGAACTTTACTTTAGCGTTTCTGGTTCCATTAACCGGTATTCTTTTTCGTTCAGTGAACGAACGTTTATGAGTGAGAACTGTTCCGAAGAACAGAATTAAATGATACGTTCTTTAAAGAACAGTTCGCGGGAACGGAATTAAATGATACGTTCTTTAAAGAACAGTTCGCAGGAACGAAATTATTTCGGTTTTTCTATTTCCAAGAATTTGAACGAACAGTGCAAGCGGTGTCGGCCACGGCCATCACTTAAGTAACTTTAGTTTGATTTGAGACTAGCGGTGAGTAAACGTGGCGTCGAACGAAACAAATACGTCGAAAACATTCTGCACCACAACCACAATGAAGTAAGTTTTTTTCTTTTAACTTAGTGCTTTCAATTTTACCGATTTTAAAATTTAAGTAATGTCACGACGCTTAAGTATTTATTTACAGGCAATCGTACAGTCCAAGGTCAAATAAGGACGGGACGCCGCTATTAGCAAGAGCGAGCGTCCTTATTTGACCTTGGTACGGTCATCTCAGGTGTGTGTGTGTGTATGTGTGTGTGTGTGTGTGTGTGTGTGTGTGTGTGTGTGTGTGTGTGTGTGTGTGTGTGTGTGTGTGTGTGTGTGTGTGTGTGTGTGCGTGTGCGTGTGCGTGTGCGTGTGCGTGTGCGTGTGCGTGTGCGTGTGCGTGTGCGTGTGCGTGTGTACAATATACACTACTTTCCCATTAATTGTGTCGTTGGTACTGTAGATAGTCAATTACCATAGAAATTACATCAGCTACTATCAACAATGGACCTTTAGGGTCAGTTGCACCAAACCGTCTGTCACCGTTAAAGCATTCGTTAAATTTTATTGTATGGACAGTTCCATAGGCGTCTGCTGCGTGACGATGATGTGTGTGTCAAATGTGGTTGATGCAACGGGCCCTTAGTCTAAAAACGTCACAATGAAAGATGTGAAATGTGCAATTAGTCACAAAAATAAATTGTTTTTAGTATTCAACACTCCCGTGTCCCAGAACTCGAAGAATCCCAATTTATCCAATGTTCTTATACTGCTGCGAGTGAAAGGGGCACTAATGATGATATTTATGACTTGATCGATGCACAGAATGAGCCACTGAGTAAGTACTTACCTATACTAAACCTTCATAAACCTAAATACTGAAACTCTGCCCGGTGGTTCGGTGTTAGGGCTTGCAATTATCCGTCCAATTCGAAATCCGGATGATTCGACTCGATATTTGAAAATCCGGATATTCGGATAAAATGGATATTTCGAATATTTTTTATTTTATTTAATAAATCTCATAATTAGTAACATAATTATGTACTACGATACGAAAAACACGTCGTAGGAAATTGTTATTTTATAATCAGGCTTGAGCTGTTGTTCGTAACCTTAATGTTAGGTTAGGTTACTTAGTTAATTCATTCTTGCCTTTTTTAGGGTTCCGTAGTCAACTAGGAACCCTTATAGCTTCGCCATGTCTGTCTGTCCGTCCGTCCGTCCGTCCGTCCGTCCGTCCGTCCGTCCGTCCGCGGATAATCTCAGTAACCGTAAGCACTAGAAAGCTGAAATTTGGTAGCAATATGTATATCAATCACGCCAACAAAGTGCAAAAATAAAAAATGGAAAAAAATGTTTTATTAGGGTACCACCCCACTGAGCATGAAACTTACAATAACTTGCAGTAAGTTTACATACCTCACATTTGTAAGTTTAGAACGTAAAGTCGAAAAAATATGACAACAACATTCAACTTATTGGTAATTTGAACCTTTCAGAAAATTACTAATACTATATTACTATAACATGACAAATGAAAACTGATATTATAATATTGCGAGGATGTTTTGATCACAAGTTATTTAAATGTTCATTTATTACATTGCTGCAACAAGGTATTAGTTATGTTATATACGCAACGTTACGGCAACATTAACTTTGAAACATCAAGTTTTCGATATTACCTCAATGTCTAAACTTAAAGTTTCCCAAATGTTCAAAATCAATATTACTGCAATTGACCACTTGAAATATTGGTTTTATGCAGTTGCTGTAATATCACAAATTAACATTTCCGCCAATAAAACCTTTTGATAGAACTGGTATTTTTTTTTGTAACATTACACATTACTTATAAATACAATGTCACAGCAATTGTTTTTTTTAAGAATTAATTTCTCAATGTTGCACCAATTTGTAATAATTATGTTTATAAAACATTTAACATCAACATTACAGTCATTGACCGTTTTAAATATATTTTTTATAATTTAGCTGCGTTATCACAAAATGATCTCTCCTTCAACGATATAACCCGTATCAACTTTGGTGCCATGGAAACTAGGCAGAACCCTAGTACCTATGGGACGCGACATGCGTAGATACGTTCGCGCAGTCCCATATCCAGGCGACCCGCACTCAGGCTGGTGGTGCAGCTGACCAGGCCCAGATTCTCAAGCGCCGTAAATACTTACTCGTTCTTGACGAAGGACTACGAGTTTGCGGCACTTGATGCTATGGAGACACTGGGTCCTTGGTCGGCAGACATGAAAGCCTTTTGGGACCTCTGTCGGCACGGCTCATTGACTCCACAGGAGACCCCAGAGCTGGAGCATATTTCTCTCAACGTATCGCTCTGGCAATACAGAGAGGAATTGCCGCCAGCATACTTATAATGGGCACCATGCCGCAGGCGGAACTTTTAGATGGAATTTTCTTTTTATAATTGGTTTTAAATTTAACCCTTAAATGCATGAATTTTTCTTTTAACGAGATATGAATATATGTGAATGGTTTTCTGACTGTAGGAAAAATAATAAAAAAATATTTAATACCTACTGATTTTAATACCAAATCAGTGTTAGAAGTTAAATAGGCCAAAACTTATTTATATAAATATATAATTATTGGCAAGTTTTATTTGTAAAGTTTTACTACTATTAGAAAGGTATACTATTTCTGAAACCCATGTGATATAATGTTTAAACATAAACTAATTACTAACTCCGAAAAATCTGCCTAAATCACATACTAAAAATCGCCACCATCCTGTTTTCTCACACTTTTCCGCTATTTCATCTTTATCCTTAAATAATAAATAGTAAATCATAATATTATTGAATTTATTTAATAACAATAAATACTGAATAATAATTAAGCTGTACATAGTAGTTCAATGGCTATAAATGTGATTTTGGATATCTACATATTGAACCACAGGCCATCAAATGTGTGATACATCACCATACATTTAAGGGTTAAGTAGTTATTTCTAGGTATTTTTTTTAGGTTTCATATTGTTATTCTTTCAAATCGTTCACCATTAAATAAAGTTTTTATTTAAAAGAAAAACGTCCAACAAAAAGAAATCTGTGAAGAACGTCCTATAATATTTAACTCTGGCTGTCCCCAACTGTACTTGCATGCATAATGTTTTTGCTACCAATTTGTAAATTTGAATAACTATAAGGTAGGGTTGATTTTAATGATATTGAAAGCCATCTAGTCAGTATATTTAGAAGAGATGCAATCATTTATACAAATAAAACAAAAATATAGGTATTTCATAAAATATTCAGAATACACTCAACATTAATCACATAGGCATTTTTTTTATACAAAATCTGTGGTTGATCAATTGCAGTGAATTTTAACTCTTCTATTTGTGACAGTTCTATCTGATTATTATAAAAAAATAACTCTTGTCGGGGTGGCTCACTCCACATTTCTTTCATACATTCCGGCGGCTAAGAGTTCCCGGCCCATAGTTTGATGACCTTCTCGCTTCGCAATAGAACTCAATGTCACATGCAGTCCGTTGACAGGTTGTTGACTGTGAGCCTTCTGTACTTGTTCTTTTATATATTATGTGCTCTGGTTTTTGGTGGACATACAGGTGCTTCTTCGGCTACACAGGATGGTGAAGTTACCAATACTGAAACAGGTATAAAATTCAATGTAGAATAATATTGTTAACTTCCTTGATATGTTACACACATTATTAAGTACATACCACTTAGATTCATCTGCATTATTGCAATCATGTGAAGGGTATTTGTGCAAAATGCAAGTAACTGAAACAGAAGAATATGAATACATTAGTAAATAAAAAATATATAAAACGTTATTCACAGTTAACATAGAGGTAGAAAAAAACTGTTACATAGAAAGTCTGAATTTAATGTTGTATTGTATGTTATTAATTAATCCATACTAATATTATAAATGGGAAAGTGTGTGTCTGTTTGTTTGTCCGTCCTTCACTGCAAAACGGAGCGACGAATTGTCGTAATTTTTTAAGTGGAGATAGTTGAAAGGATGGAGACTGTCATAGGCTACTTTTGTCTATTTCTAAAAGCTAGTTTGTAAATAAATCTAAGCAATAATTTATAAACATACCTACTGTCTTTGGCAGACTGTCACTCATTCTCACTGGGAGTCAAAACAGGTGCTGCACTGAGGCTTCAGCCCTCCTGTGCTGTTGTGGTTGTTTACGTAAGTATAGGAAAACATGTGTTAAATTTGTCAACTAATATGTTAAGTAGTGATTGCGCGAGCCTGTGACAATCGTGCCTCGAGCGTTCTACCACCGCAGCCCAGTCCACTGATATATACTAATAATACTCTTTGCCACTGATTCAAGCGCATTGGCAAACTGAAGTTCAAAAGAAACACGCACACGCTAAAAATGCCCAATAAAAGTCAACCGAACGGTTGCTAAAACTTTCTAAGTTTCTAGTTTCTTTGACATTTGCATTAAGCTAGAAACAAATTATGGGACGCGTCATACGGACGTGGCTGACGACCGCGACATGCAGTCTTAAAACATCTGGCGGCCAGGTTTTATGTCTGAAACCAAACGCTCAAGGCCATGTCCATGGCTTACGTTACGTCCGATAGTTTGCACAATTCCGAGTATATTCATTATCTTATAGATCTACAATGTAGACGCCACTGTAGATTCTACATCGCAGCAGTGGCCATGCGTCCGCGGACGCGTCGCGTCTCATAATTTGTTTCCAGCTACAATGCAATGCAACGCATTTTGACAGTTGTTTCGATCCACATCAAAGAATATGATTGTATCCACATAAAAGTTCTCGATAAAAAAAAATGTATCATTAATAATTGTTATATAATAGAATATACATTTAAAGTTTATTTTGTAAAGTGAAAAAATTCACATATTCCGTAAACCGAAACATTTTTACGATGTTGCCAGCTCTAACTTACAATAAGCAAGCAAACTGGTACATGGGCATTTCTATTTAAACTTGTACCATGACTCATTTGAGAAGTTGAAAATAAAATTGGCATTATTTGGTATTTTGTCGTGTTATTTTGTTAGAAAATATATTCTAGTTTACGAAACACTGAAGAGAATCGCAATATTTTTAGGATAAACTAGTTAAAATGAATTTTTATTATGATGGGAGAGGTTTTTTGTGGTCCGTTTGGTTACAAATGTTTTTTAGTGTAGGAAATAAAAGACATACTTGAACCAAAGGTTTTAATGTTTAATAGATATAATTCGTATTAAACAAAGTAAAAACAATCATCATTTAATAATACTAATGAAACTTTTTTTATAAAACCGTATTTTAGGTGGTTTGGTTACGGCATGGTCCCAAACCGTACCTTATTTTTAGTTTTATTAAGTAACTACGGGCATTATTGACATATAATGAATAACAATCAATAGAATTAACGAAACTTGTAATTATTAGCATTAAAACATAAGATTTATAGCTTCTATACTTTAATTAAACAATAAAAAACACTTTTTTAACAAGGGGACAATTTCCAAATGGACACCTATGTAACTTAACGGACAAAGTAAGGACGAGATCACAATAAGCAAACATTTCACTCAAATGCTTGCTCAGTAAAAAAACACAGTACGTAGGTACTTGAAATATCAGAACTTATAATATCAATACTTATTAAAAATATATATCACTATTATATACGTCCCCTTACTGCAAATACCGACTATGTGAAAAAAAGTGATTTTGAGATAATGCGATTTTAATGTTTGAAGGTACGATTTCATATGAAAACATGAAAAAAATTACTACTTGTATACAGCATTCTACAGCCCGTATTGTCTTGTTTAATACTTAATCGTAAAAAATGTCCAGGCTGTATTTGATTTCCGATAAAACTACGATTTAAAAAAAATAGTAGCAAACTTAGTTGGTTTTTCCTGTAGAAATAAAAATTTGTATATTTCTCTTATTAATACATATAAAGCAGTGTTTCCCTTTGATTAAGTTTTGCTTTTCATACACTTTACTTATGATTTGCAAAAAAAGAAAAAATATACAAAAGTTTTGAACTTATTTCAAAATATATTAAATATTCTCAATGACATAGGCGGTTTTAGTTGCAGGAAATGTAGCTGCTCTAATTTTATGTTACAAAACTTCACTTATCATTGTTAATTAAAGTGGTACATTTGTAATAAAAAGTTTTTTAACATTACTAACAATTAATAATACTTTATTTGGGGTTTTGAAGGGTTATTCTCAAAAAAAAATTTTTGAAAAAAATCCTCTTCAACCGGTTTTAGAAGATTTTTCACAAAATACTTTAACCGATTTCAGTAAAATTTAACAAGAAGTAACGCAATAGCATTCTCTTGAAATCACAAAAAGAATTTTACAAATCGGTTAATGCGTTTTTGGGTAATAGCATAATATGCATAGGTACTTAGTAGACAGTGAACTAGTATGTACTAGTTCACTGTCTCAGCAATCCGAAGTCCGCCATAATTTATGTTCGAAATTTCACTATCTACACTGTTACATTTAATATATATATAGGTAAATAGTTTTTGTACGCTCAATAACCTGAAGTAATAGTTTATTTAAAGTTTTGTAGTAAACATTCATGCCAAAGTCACTAAAATGTAGGCGTAGATGAGGTAATAAGTAAGAAAAAGTAATGTATAACGGTAATTACATAGGTTTCTGGGGCGATTTAAAGCAATCATGTTTGCAATATTCTTACGCCCCCAGTTACACGCAGTGTTTTTCATCACACTTGCAGTAAAAAGATAAAAAAGTATTTATGTTAGTTCAAAATACAAATTTAAACACTCCTTGGGAAAGAGTTTTTTCTTTTACTCCTGATATGCCTGCGTGCGATTGCACACTTACTGCGCAAGAGTGATAAAAAGTTATTAAACAACATCTTTATCGCTGGTGGAATTCGATACAAACACGTCCGTAACACGGCTGTCAATGCTAGACTAACTAGGTTTAATACCATGAGTGGTTTCAATCACTTAATACTGCAGTTGGTGAAGTGGTACACAGTTATGACATCTGAAGTCTACTCGTACCGTAGGTATGCTAGTAAGTAAAGTAAAGTAAAGTTTATTCATTGTTAACTGTGTACATAAGATGGGATGATATACAGTAAATACAGTACCAACAGTTGCCCATTTCGAGCGTACAATATTCTTAAAAACTACTGACTATAAATTAGCTTACTGGCTAACTTATAATTATTACCCGGGATATTTCAGAAAAAACTCATTTAGGTTGTAGAAAATATTTTTTATCAACCAATTTTGTAACTTAAGATTATATCTATTACCCTCCTCAACTGGTAAGGCGTTAAAAATAGATGCTATATGTCGCTTTATGGGAATCAGCAGCGATGAAGATGACGTTTAATAATTTTATCACTATTTTATTAATAAGAATATCATCTACCTACGTCTACAATACAGTGACTTTGGCGCAGTGAATTTAGTTTCGTAGGCCAAATCCACTTCGAGTTGTTAAAACAACGATACATGTTATGCGATTACTCACAGACGTCTGAACCGATATGTATTATTTATCGTAATTCAAAGGTTAATTTAAGTTATTTTCCAACCAGCTTAGGTTACCAAATTAAAATTAGTATGAAATAACTTTGCACTAATGCAATCCACAAGATTTTGTGGCTAAAATGCAACTCACTGGTCCGTTTTCGAAGAACTAAGAGAGCCTTTAGCAGTCGGTGAAATGGCAAAAAAGATTTGATTTAAATGTAACACTGTAATTAGTAACGGTCATCGAAGTTATGAAACATAAAATTACACTAAATTCGATTCCTTCAGCTTAAACCGTTTGTGTTATTGTATTTTTAACCGATTTCAAAAAAAAGGAGGAGGTTCTCAACGCACTTTTTGCTAATCACGAGAACATCATATGAAAACGAAGCTTAATTTAAGACGAACAATGGGTTATATGTATAAAGAAGAGAAATATGCAAACATTTATTTCTACAGGAAAAACCAACTAAGTAGGTATTCGACTGTTTTATTAAATCGTATTTAATCGTCAACTAAATACATTCTGAACATATATACGACAAAGAAGTAAACAAAAAAATATAGGTTTTAAAATGCCATACACATAACGTACATTTCTTCATGTTTTCATATAAAACGTGCCTTTAAACTTTCAAACCGCATTATCTCAAAATCGCCTATTTACACATAGTCGGTATTTGCAGTAATAGACCGTTATCCTTTCATTCGTCACATCACATGAAAAACCAATTATAGTCCCTATACAACTTTTTGGTAGAATGACATTGCTGATGTTTGTAAACAAACGTCTTCTGGAAAAACATCTTAAAGACATTTGGTGTATTTAGCCTGGCTTAAAATAAAGAATTTTGTTGGTAGTTTTATTTGCAAAAATCAAATATGTACACATTAAACTTTTTTGTAGAACATAAGATGGCTACTTTAACAAAATGTTTAAATGCAAAAAAACACTATACACCATTAAAAGGTTCTACTTGGCGGATAAAGCATAAAAGTTTATATTAAATATTCATATTACATTCTGGCAGTTTATAATGCAACAAATTGACCATTAAGTAAGTTTATGCGAAAGCTATCTTTTGAATGCAGCTTCGTATCAATACATGGGTTTTAACATATTGTAGCCCTTGAAAACCTTATTCTATAGGCGCTAAAAACTCGATTTCGTCAAAAAGTCACTTAGTCGGTATTTGCATTAATGGGACGATAATGGCTTTTTATGAAATATACCTAATATCTAATCTCACTTTGGGTAGAGTTTAGTTCTACTAAACATCTGTGGTATCAAATGCTTATTAATCACAGTTAGAAATAATAATATTAAAATTAATATTTCTTATCAAAATGAATTTAAGTAATAGTATATTTTAGTCTTAACTCTCTTAGTAAGTAGAAAACACATTAAACGGAGTATTTTCTTAAGTAATGGGAAATATCTTCTATTTAGTAACAAAAATTATCTTATTATTATATAAGGTCATATTTTGTGTCCATGAGATCTGCAAACTAGTATGAATATTACCAAAAAAATAAGCATGGACAAAGTCACGGCAAAAAACTAGCTATTCTCAATGTGCACGCAACTTTACCGTGTCAGTTTGGTTACATTTGACTGTCCGGCAATATGTTACGCTGCAAATTGTTTCCAAACGGACGTAACGATTTGTCTAGACCAGAATTAAATCGATTGAAAATAATACAAAACTAACAGCAATATTTAACTTATTTACTTGAGAAATAACTGTATGAGGCATTGATTCATTTAACATCAACAGTTCTTTACTTACCTAACAGTTTAGTTACGTAAAAATTAGAACAAAACGGACCAAACATAGTGGTAAACTTACCTGTCACATGCCAGCACTCCTTGTCGGTCGCGGTTTGGCTGTTTTATTAACCAAAGTGAAGTTAGACAAGGTTTGTCTATGGTCACAGGTTTGCCAGGATTAAAATAAACCTTAAATGTTGGTAAAAAATATTTTGCTACTTAGTTAAAACTGCGTAACCAAACGGACGATCTCGAAACTGGACATTTCGAGGGGACAACGTTTTTATCGACATTATACCCTGTTACTGTTGATTTTAAAGTTCTTTTTCGTCAAAAATACGTTTTCTACTACTTAAACTATGGTAGAAATGCATTACTTAATGTTACTATCATAGAAAAAAATTGTGTAAAAGTCCAACAAAACTTCGAATCGTGGAAGGGGACAGTACTACAGCCACATTTTACCATATTTTAAAACTTAATTGTAAGTATAAAAAATTGATTTATTATGCATTTTACTTGATAAATGATGCGTCTACTTAATATATTTCAATAAAAACCAACATTTAGCCAGTTAAAACTTCAATCTTAAGAGTAAATCGCAAAAAATGTAAGGGGACATGCGAAAACTCGGGGGTACAACTTTAAATAGAAATGCCCACATAAATTTACTGGGGTAAATTTATAATTTATTCCCATTAAAAACAGTTCACGTTTGTGAAACGCAAACTGTTTTTAACGGGAAGTTTTATATAGCAGTTAATTTATTTATTTGTTGATTATTTATTTGGAAATTGTGAAACAGACCCTAAATATTTTGTAACATTCAAATGCAAAACTTGATATCCATAATAAACTTAAAATCCACATTTTACGAGTTTTAAGAATATATAAATAAAACTTACTATACAGAGCAGTGGTGCAGAACCTTTTTTCTTTGGGGGCCAAAATATATTATGAAGGAATTTTAGAGGCGGACCAGATTTACACCAAAATAGGACATACGATACAAGTGCATAAAAAAGGAAGTTCGAAACGAGTGGCGATAAATTAAACATGACCGAAGGGCACTAAATCAACACGAGTTACGAATTTCCTTTTCGTACGTGTGTCGTACGATGTTTTTCAGTACAATACGACCTGGAATATAATGGAACCACTTCTCACACTAGTGCGTAAAAACACCATCTGTACTAAAATAGTACATTACGATACAAGTGCGTAAAAAGGAAGTTCGAAACGAGTGGCGATAAATTAAAACACGACCGAAGGGAGTGTTTTAAATCGACACGTGTTATATTCATTTATGATATCACATTCACAAACACGACATCCACACTTAGCATGCCAACTCAAAATATTCATGCTGCGTCCTTTGAAAAGTAAAAACTGACAAGCGGTCGAATAAGCGTATTTCAGCAAATATAGACAAGTTAATCCTCCACACATAGTCGTTTTTAGCCAAATATAGCAAAATAAACGAATTCGCAACGACTTGGAATGGAAGTGCTACTATTATAATCATTGTAGCGAAAAAGTTGACTACGGACACAGAGTACATATTATAACTACGGATAAAGGTGTAAATGTAAAATAAATTATTAGAGTTGGTTGGCAACCCCGGATCGCCGTCCGTGATGTCCTGCCGTCAGTGTTGCCAGATCTCCTGATTTATCAGGAGATCTCCTGATTTCGAGGTGCATCTCCTGAATTCCTGATCTCCTGATTTTTACCAAAAATTTCCTGATTTTCCCAAATATCTCCTAATTTTTCCCGAAAATCTCCTGACTTTGTGAGAAATTTCTTAGTGTTCACGATTATGGTGTTAAAATTCTATTCTATTCAAATTTCTCGAAGTGAGTGTATGGCGGCAATCGGCAAATTGCAGTAATAATACAGATGTAGTGCAAAAATACTTTCCTTCTTATTTTTACGTACAAAACGTACTGAAACTGTCTGAACTAGCATGACAATGACGAATTTTTCCGTAAAAACACGAAGGAAAACCTTTTCGCACTACATCTGTACTGTACATAACACTGCCTTAAATACGTCATAGTAATAGTATTATGAACCAAGTTTTAAATGACAAGATTTGACTGACCATATTTTTTTTAAATATTTAATTAACGTAGATGTTACAAATAATTGTGAAAATAAACTAAAAGAAGAATAATATCATCAATTTATGACTTTGGAGAAATTATGTCTCCTGATTTCTCCTGATTTTTAGGACATGTGTCTCCTGTTTTTTCAAATTGGACCTGGCAACACTGCCTGCCGTCGCCATCTTTCATTTCCTCTCGTCTCGAGCGTTGCGTGTCTGTTCTTGCTGTAATAAAGTGCTGTATCAAAAAATGGATCACATTGAAGACCATGATCATGCAGTAAGTATTTTGTTTCTTTAATTATGCATGAATTATTAACACAGTGATATATAGTGAACAAATGAGCCTGGCAGCCAGCGGCAGCGGGACTAGGTTGATTTGTGTAAAATTGGTTTATTACAGAAAGAAGCCTACAACACAAGTACCCCGCTAAGTATTTATTCGCTAGTATTTATATAATAAACAATATGAATTCAATTCACTTAGTTTAGTCTGAATACGTTTGGAGGACAATTCCGGGTCGCGTCGCGGGAACGGCGAGCATCGGCTCAGAGCGTCGCGGCCGCGCCCGCGCATCACGCATCACATCTCCAACGTCTGCGCATTACGCACTTTATTTTAAATATTCAATTTAATATAACTTTTTACTGTGTTCAGGGTTGTTTTTGTTGCTGCTTCATCTTGGACAAGTTGGCAACCAGCAACAAGACCCGGCCTGCGAGCAATGACCAGTGAAATCCGCAACGGACCTATAAGAAGCTATCCCTGTTCCTGCACTATCATCGGGCGAGGTGAACATCGCTGGTCCATGTGATGCGGCGGATCTATCTCGAAGTTAACAAAGTAAGTTGCCCATTCTATTTATACCTCTACTTTGATTTCCTTGCACCCCTTTTCGATTTGTTGTGAATAGTGTCGTGAGTTCGTGGATTAGGCATTATAAAGCCTCCGCCACAAGCCACACATAAACGGTACGTATACATAGAGAAGTCTGCCTAACTATTATAGCAAACGTAAAGATTTAAAAATAATAAGTATAATTTTATTTGCTTCTAATTTACCAATACTTACAGGTACACAATTAGTTAGATTTATTGAATATTTTTGTGCCTCTGTCAGACATTTAAGGCGCAGTTAAGCATAGATTAATTTAGGTTTTTAGTCAGTTGTGGTTGTCTATTATTTCAACTTGACAATTAAA